>NW_027490031.1:1192500-1335000 GCF_041146795.1 Maylandia zebra | reverse complement strand
GGATGGTTATATTGTGTATCTGGAATGAATTTTAGGTCTCTACGTCCATCCCATGGGGAATGGGAGCAGTAACAAAGGTGTTGCGTTTATATTTTTGTTGAGTGTATATCATGTTTAACCTTAGTAGCAAAACACAGGGGTTTGAAAACAATGTGCCGGTAGTTTGCTGTTCTCGCCGGCTCTACTGAGCTATCGAGCTGGTGGGTAAAAGACGTCTCTGAAAATGTCAGAGCAACTTTGTAAATATATGATGTGTTCATAAACCGAGCAGATATTTGAAGTTTACTAAATTCTCGCCTGAAAATATCTTAAAAGTTTATTTTGTGACCCAGAAAGTGAAATGAGAGTAATATTAAAACTAGTTTGCTACCGCCATTGTTGGAAGCTGGAATTGTCAGGGCTACGCTATGAATTCTGGGATATGGTAGGCTACGAAGGATAAACCTGACCCATCCTTCAAATCTGGGGAAAAGGAGACGTAATTGGCCTACAAATGCGGCCTCAGGAGGATGGAGCCTATGAATTTGGACACCCCTAACACGTGTATGAAAGCGAGAGACTGTGCTGGTCTGACCCTCCTCCTCTTTTCAGGGTGGAGCCTGCTGGAGTCCGATGGTTGAGACCAGGTCTGAGGAAGTGTAAGTGTGTTTTTAATGGGATTCATGAAAACAAAGCAGCACACATTCAACCATCTTCATCATGTCAGGAGTCATCATCAAAGTGTCAATCAATGAACAGATGATGGATCAATAATTGCAGCTGGATTGTGTTTGTTCTCTCCATCAGATTCCTGTCAACTCACAATCGACACAAACACAGTGCACACAAAGCTCCAACTGTCTGACAACAACAGGAAGGTGACACATGTGAAGGACGTTCAGTCATATCCTGATCATCCAGACAGATTTGATCATTATCATCAGCTACTGTGTAGAAATGGTCTGACTGGTCGCCGTTACTGGGAGGTCGAGTGGAGCGGATATGTTTATATATCATTGAGTTACAGAAGAACCAGAAGGAAAGGACGCAGTAGAGACTATGTGTTTGGGCACAATGATCAGTCCTGGAGTCTAGACTGCTCTGATGATGGTCCTCAGTGTGTCTGGCACAATAACGGACAAATTTCCATCTCCTCGTCCTCCTATGTCTCTAACAGAGTAGCAGTGTATATGGACTGTCCTGCTGGCACGCTGTCCTTCTACAGAGTCTCCTCTGACACTCTGATCCACCTCCACACCTTCAACACCGCATTCACTGAAACTCTTTATCCTGGATTTAGACTTTGGTCTCCTGGTGCCTCAGTGACTCTGTGCTGAGTTGAGTGTAAAGAGTGTCCTCTGGTTAGAGAAACACTCTGACTGTTGAACTGTACATGTCTGTCTCTTTCACTCAGAAACACATTGTCAGATTCATGGATTCAGTTAGTTGATGTTTTAAACTGTTCTACATGTTGTTTTTCTGTCTTTTTCCACTCAAAGCTTCACAGTGAGTATCAGTATGTTGTATCTTTCTGAAGCCCAGTTCAAAACCAGCTCCTCTGCATTTTCAACCAGTCTGAGTGCATTAAAATTAATCCAAACTTTCCACATGCTTTTACTGTTTCACTCATTGTTGAAAATGTTTCCGACATATAAGATGAAAATGTTGGCGCAATAGTTTTTAATGGAGTTTGTTTGTTTTGTGATAACGCATGTGACTTGTCTAATGACTAGCAAAGTCTGCATTAAACATGTAAAACTAGTCTTGTCTTTGATAGTGTCATTTATCTCTGTCATGTCTTTTGAAAATTACCAGTGTGTTGTGCTGGTGCTCTATTAGAGACCCCAACAGAGCCACCAGATGTCCTTACTGTAGTGTAGTGAAGTAGATTTTGGGGTAGGATTTTACGTGATGTCTGCAAATGCAGCACTAACATCCACACCTTCCCAGCTGATAATTAGTGGCCTTATAAGAAACAGCTGCGCTTCACTACTACACAAAGGCATTTGGCAGTCTTTTTCCATCCAAGCTGAGTGCGTTAGGCAACTAAGCACTGCAGATCTCCTCAGGAAAGATGCTCATTTTAGTATTGCCCTTTAGATAGTGGTAAATGTGATGGCATATATTAGGGTGGACCTTGACGACTGTTTCCCTCTTTTGTTACAGGATCATGCCATACTGCTGCTGTCTTGTTTTATTCCGTTCTGTAGTGATGGTGAGATGAAGCCTCGTGATGAACTGAAGCTTTCCACCCAATTGGTCGACTCGTGGTTTGAAGCATTGTGATGATTCGTTTGCTCTACTGCGCCATCAAGTGGACAATTCAAGTGAAGCGGGCTCTGTGATTATAATGATGTGTAAACCTCTAAACTGAATAAATAAATTGTTTTCATGGTTATTTCTCCCGAATATTGTCACAGTGTGTGTGATACAAAAGAGAAAGTGGAAACTATCAGGACAGAGTTTTGGTATGATTGTGTAACTGTCAGCCTCAGACAGTCAGTCAGTAGTATAATTCAGATCATAGATCAGTACATTTGCATATTTTTATAACTATAAAAAGAAAGCTGACACTTTCGAGACTTTATCTATCAGCAGATGCCGTAAACGTAGCTGAGGCTAAAACAGAAAAACGATTATAAAAAAAGTAATCAGCAGTAGATCAAAAACAAAAGAAAACCATTAATCAACAAATGAACATTACCTGATGCTGCTGAATTAAAGCAGAGCAAATTACAGAGGTTTTATTAGAGACACACCTTGTGTGAAGAGAAATAAAACCTGCAGCTTCAGAATCAGCGCAAAAAATGCGTAAACACGAAGCACGGACCCGCCGATGGATCAGAATCAGTGAGCTTTCGGCTTTCAGCCCCAACCGTGTCCGTGCCGTCTGGTGAGAAAGCCGACATCTCACTGATTCTGATGCGTCAGCGGGTCCACGCTTTGTGTTTACGTCTTTATGCAGAATCGTGTACCTGCTCTCATTTACTGTTTTAGCTGTTTGGTGGTTGTTGAAATGTAGTAATATTTATATTAAAAATCGATTCAGCATTTTAATGAATCGATATCACGTTATCCAAGCTAGAATCGATTTTAATCGATAATCAAATCCCGCTCCTAGTAACTGTGTAATTATGCTTATGTACATCTGGATAATGACACAAACTAGTGTTTGGTGCTTCACTTTTTAATAAGCTAAAATCAGACAGTTGCCAATTGACCAGACAGAAATCAGATTATAGAATCTGTAGTGTTGTTTATTTATATTATGGCGCTTATCATTTGTGATATTTATTACTGTGTGCACACTTTATTAGGAGAGATGAAATTAAAAAAATCTCTTCCTTGCTGGTTCCATCGAAGAAGAAATGCTCAAGTAACTATGTAACACGTACGTAATCCAATTCCACAACACAATGTGAAATCAGCTTCGTTTTGCTGCCCATTTTATTTCGAATCTGGTGCGAACCGGTGAACCGGTCCCTGAATCAGTCACGTGGTATGGACTGCCCGCGAGGCCTCGAGCGTCACTGCATACGTAATCAAAGCAAGCCTCGATACGCGCTTCACAAAAACGCCCCCGAGATTACCCGACACACAATTCGACGCTTCGACACACAGGACACATCACTACCATTCTGTCCTGTTTTGTTTTATTCTGTCTTGTTGTGGCCTGTTATCTTACAACCGTTTATGGACTGGCCTCGACTGACTCCTGGTTTTATGGGTTTTTTTTACTCTGAATTGTTTTATACATTTTAAACATGCTTTCATGAAGAACTGTAAGTTAGGGTGTATTTGTTTTATTTATCTCTTTTAATATTTTTTTTTACTGGTTTATGCTTTGTTTTATTGCTTTAGTGAAAGGTTCTGCTTTTCCTTTAATTTGTCACAGAGTGTCAGAGAAGCCGAGGCTCTCTGTCAGTCGTTTGAAGGAGACGGTCCCAGATGTGACTAAACCAGGTGTGGGCCACTCCAGGCCTCAATGTCCTGTGTCCTGCAGGTTTTAGCTGTGTCCTTGATCCAACACAGCTGATTTAAATGGTTAAATTACCTCCTCAACATGTCTTGACCTTATCCAGAGGCCTGGTAATGAGCTAATCATTTTATTCAGGTGTGTTGACCCAAGGTGAGATATAAAACTTGCAGGATACCAGCTCTCGAGGCCTAGAGTTTCACACTCCTGCTGTTGTGTGTAAAATGTGATGCCAATGAGACGTTTGAAGTGAGCAGGGAAACTGGAACAGATTCTGCAGTGTCACAAACAGCTCACAGCCAATGAGCTCTGCGCTTTATATCCTCCTTCAGGCGGCCGTGCCGATCAATAATTGGACAGATGCTTTCAGCTCTGCTCTAACTGCTAGCATTGTTTCTGGATGTGTGATTAAAGCCAGCTGTCTCTGTCATCCGTGAGCTGTAGGCTGCAGCAGAGTATAGATGTATGATATTCATGAGTGTCTGAAAGAAACTGAGGACATTTATAGATCCTAAGACCCATTTGGAGTCTCCTCAACATGAAATCCAGCTTCATGTTTATATTTCATCAAAGCACGAAGTGCTGAGCTCAGCAAATCCATTTATTATTGACCTGGTTAGAATCCCAATGAGGAGAGCAACATTTATTATGTTGATTATCAGCAGAAAGGAAGAACCAATCATTCCTCAGATTCATGTTTATCCACATTATCAATAAAAGCCAGAAGCATAAAAAGACATTTATCAATAAATATTCTGAACATTTGATTACAATGAGCAGAATTAAAGAGCTTTTTATACGTTTCACTTTTTTAGGTTCACAGAGTCAAATTTAGCTTGAAAGTCAAAACAAAGAAATCCCAGATTTCCATCTTAATGAATGAAATGACTTAAAGTCAGTCAGCTGTTTTCTGCTTTATACTTTTACTTGTTGTGTTAGTAAAGTAAATTCAAAAGTTACTGCACCAATGCGCTATGAATACTACTGTTACTACTGTTACGACTGCAGGGTGTTCAGAATGTTGCTGCTAGGCTTCTGACAAAGCATCACAAACACTCCCATGCCACTCCCCTGCTGATTCAGCTGCACTGGCTCCCTGTCAAGTTCAGGGCCCATTTTAAGATCATAATCATGACTTATAGGGCCCTGCACGGTGTAGCTCCAACTTACATAAGTGATCTTCTTCTTCCTTATCACCCCAGCAGGTCCCTGAGGTCTTGTGACCAGGGGTTGCTGGTTGTCCCGCATACAAGGTCAAAAAACAAAAGGTGACAGAGCGTTTGTATCAGTGGCTCCCAGACTCTGGAACTCGCTCCCTTTGAGTTTGAGATCTGTGGACTCACTCATGTCTTTTAAAAAGCAGTTAAAAACCTATTTGTTTAAACTTGGTTTTGGTTGATTTTGTTTTGTTTTAGATTTTAATGTCTGTTTTCTGCCTCTGTAAAGCACTTTGTGATTTTATCTTGAAAGGTGCTATATGAATAAAATTTTACTTTACTTACTTTACTTTACTCAGCGTCACCCTGAGCCAGTCCGAGCAGTCAGACAACATATTTTGAGCCCAGCACATGAAGGTGTGGCTCTCTCACACTTTTCAGGTAGAGTCCCGCCTCCTTCCAGGAAGCAGCTCACCTGTTTGTCTGTGTTTAGTGTCCAGGTGTGGAGTGGAGCTTGTTGTTCGTGTCTCTGTGTGAAGAAACTGTAAGTTTGCTTTGTTTCCTCCTTTAACAGTTTGAATGTTTGTTTCTGCTCTGTGATGTTTGGACCAGATGTTCAGCTCTTCTTTCAGGATAAACTTTAATCACTCTTGTGTTTGAAGACAAATCCACATGATTATGGATTATTGATATTCAGTAACTCTGTACTGAAACATTTGTTACTGTGAACAACAATTTTAATCATCAGTCTGTGTGGAACACTGATCAGTAATCTGATGTAACATTGACCTTCCTTTAAATAAAATAATTTTGTTCTTAAGAAGTTGATATTTACGTTTTACTGAAGTGACATAAAAAACCCCACAATGAGTATTTAGGCATGTTTAAAATCCTACTATCCTACTGATAATATCTGCATGTGGAGGTTTACATGCATAATGTGCAGAAAACTCTCTGAGAAAAAACGTGTTTGAACTTTTTATTGTGTTCCATTGTTTTCATGCTCACTTTGTACTCAGTTCTCCTGGATTTGGTTCCAAACCTTTTCCAACTAATGCCTTGAATCTTATCTTAAATACAATTACAAAGTTCCATAATGGTATCTCAAGATGAATTGATACATGTTAAACTCAGTTCGTTGTAATTAAGTACTCTTAGTGAGTCATAAAGTTAAAGTTTCACAGCCTGAAATACATTTATAGCTCCATACACCTCACACAAGAATGTGTGAGGTGTATGGTTCAGAACCCTGATTCTATTTAAATTTGTTGAAAGGTAAATACACATTAACTGTTAAAGAAGGTTGTTTGCTGTTTTGTTCCCTTTAAGAAAATTTATTCCACGGATAAGAGGAGATTCATTTAACCCTTTGTCTGTGCTCTGTAGCAACTTCATTATTCTATAAAAAATACATTTTTAGAGTAGGTATATGTAAAGGTTAACATCACCACACAGGACACAATGAGAAACACAAATAATCACAAATGAACATTACTCAGTGCTGTTATCTGCTATCAGAGTCCTTATATATCAGGGACTCAGTGAACTCTGTCTCTTGTAACTTAGTTGGAAATGTTCTGGTGTGAAGGCCTAAACCACTTTAACAGAATCGGATGGATGTGTCCAGATGATCAGGTCTGAGACCTGGTTGTCTCCTGGTCAGCAGAGTTGAGGACCTATAAAGCAGGAAGCAGCCTGTTGATGTTTTCATGTAACAAGGACTCAGATTTTTTAATAACAAACAGAAGGAAGGATTAAAAAACAGAAAGAACAGAGTGGAATATCATTTTAATAACCTCATCAATAGTCAGACACATTCAGACATGAGGAACTGTTCAGGTAAACAATCCCCTGCTGGCAGCTGATGATTGAGGCGTCACAGAAACTGTTGGAACAGAAAGAGCAGAACAGGACATGAGACATTTTTATTTGCTTTACCTACATAAAACAAATCTGATGTATGATTTAACATATAAATCAAATATACTAATATGTGTTAGTGTTCAAACAGGCCTGTTAAATAACATGTTGTTACTGTTGGTGCCTCACAAAGATCAGCTGTGCTGCAAACTGAAACTATGCTGTGTGCAGTTACCAGTTTTTCTAGTTTAAACTTCAATGAAAATTATTACCTTGGCTGAAAACACCAAACATCATAAAAAGTAGTTTTGTTTCTTACAAATATGGAAAACAAAGGAGGGAAATAATGCTGACTTGGAAAGTTTTTAGTTTGTATCACTTTGAAAGACAGCCATTAAAAGTATGTTGTTTTACCACTACCAAGCTATGTTAATTTTAACAATGATGTATTTTTCAAAGAACTTTACTCATAATTATAATTTTGGAGAAAGACACAAAGTCATTTCCTTATGTTAATAAAATGAAGCCACTTAGAGAGAAGAAATTTAAATCTGACATAAATGATCAGAAATTTATCTTAAAATCTGCTTCCTCTTCCTTGCACCTCTCCTGCTTCAGGTTGAGTCCCGCCTCCTTCCAGGAAGCAGCTCACCTGTGTGTCCGTGTTTAGTGTCCAGGTGTGGAGTGGAGCTTGTTGTTCATGTGTGTGTTTGAAGAAACTGTAAGTTTGCTATGTTTGCTCTGTAAAACAGTTCGTCTTTAGTAGTGCAACAGGCAGTGAGACATTTCTGTTTACTTCACATAACGTAAATCTGATTTATGATCTGAATTAATGTGTAAATGAAATAAATTGATGTGTTAGTCTTCATATAATTAATAAACAGAAAAACAAATATCCAAAATCTGCACCAGATGTGATCAGAGAGCTGCTGAACATGTTTTCATGTTAGTATCTGTATCATCCATGGAAAAAGTACTGATTCAGTTCACCAACAAGGTTCAGGGGAATGGCTGCAATATTTCCCAAACAGAGCCATCCAATAACAAAAGAGAGAATTATTTCTCTTTTTGAATTTGTTTCTGCTTAATTAGCAATCAATAATTGAACATAAGTATACACTCAAGTAGGTAATAAAGCCATCAACCTAAATTTACAAAATTAAACACCATCATCAACAAAAATAGAATTAAATGAGTGTTTGCACAATAAAAGCAATGGTTTTATGTTAAACTAGAGCTATGTACTTATGTATGTATGTATGTATATATATGTATATATTGTGCTATTCTTAGTTAGTGTATTGTCTGTCTTGTCTTAATGTTGGTTTAAAATGGAGCACTGTAACAAAAAATAATTTCCCCCAGGGATCAATAAAGTATTCTGATTCTGATTCTGAACACCAATGAGATTGAGCAGGTTTTTAAAAGTTTTTAAATTAATGAGAAATTGGGCTGCTCATATGATAAGGGGCAGGTTAAAGGTCAGAAGCCAACACCAAAAAGACTCTATCAAAATAAAAACAAAGTCTTCTTATTTTGAAAATTTCTGCACACATTATTCCTGAATTTACATAGACAAAATGTCACTTCTTATTTATCTCATTAGCAGTAAATTGGAGTGTGTGTTGTTCTCTGCACATTCAACAGGAATAATCAGTGTGTGTCAGTGAATGCATCTTGTGTGCTTCATGATTTCAGTTGATGTGCACATGAATGATTTGTGTTTTCTCTGCAGGTGAAGGTAGAAAGTGTGTGTAAGCTGATGTGGATGTGAATTGAGCAGCATGGATCAGTGTGAGGACAGAGAGGAGGGAGTCCCTCCCTCTAAAAGCACTCTGTGTGGGGAACATGAGAGCCAGACCAAAGCTCAGAGGTGAGACGACCATCTCTAACCATTCTCCATGTCACAGCTCAGCACTCACATCACTGCTCCATCATTATTCACAGGAACCAACCTGGACCTACACCTAGCTGTGTGTCCTTACAGAGCAGCGACTCTAAATATCACTACGTTGATTTTAAAGCCCAGCAAGCGTCTGCTGCAGAGAGGTGAGCTCTTTAAGTTCAATAAATAGTACAATAAATAGTTCATGTACAATAAATAAATAAAACAACTGACTGTGGATTATCAAACTGTACAAAGCCTGGTTACCTCTGTACAGAAGTCCCTGAGCCTCTGATCCTTAGGATATTATCACGATAGGTTAATGAAAACTTATTTAAGCCAGTGGTAAGCAGGGTTCCCCAACACATACTACCTCGCCTGAATGGTTCCCCCTGAAGTAAGGGGGAAGATACAATCAACAGCCATCTTCATTAATGGTAGGAGCAACAACTGAGCACAAGATTGATAAATTACATTGAATTTCAGAGAGGATACATTATAATTTAATTTAGCAAGGGCAACGCAAACAGCACAATCAGTTAAAAATAATCAAATCATTGTGAAATTGGGGTGGTGCCCAGAGTACAACGTCCTGTTCCTGCATACTGTGGTGTTTTTATGTAGCTTATCTGAAAAAAATTTATATAAACAGCGTTTATATAACTTCTTATTTCATTGTGTATTCCTTACGTATCCAAAGTGTCTTTAGGGTTTCGCCAGCTTAGTTTATCTCATAGCCGACTTGCTAACAGCATGGCCTCTTCAACTGTCCCCCTACACTTTCATGCTCATTGTGTCGGATATTTAGTTACTCCTCTGCCTTCTTTAGCAGTATTGATACTTGTAATAAATGTAGCCTATTTACAGCTCTGGAGACAGGAACACTGAACTGGACACTCGGCTTCGCACACCCTGAAAAACCTGTAGCTAGCCAGGCCCCTGTAGTAGGTACAGCTGAAAATAGAATAGGCCCCACTAGCTGTCCCTAGGGATACACTCCCCAAGTGACCAGGGAAACAGGATGGCTGGGGGACAGTGAGGCAGAAGCATAGTCTTAAACAGAAGCCTTCTAGGGGGATCTACATAGATGCTAAAAATGACAGCCTCAACATGGCATTTAATCTGTTATTAGACTCAATTGGCTTTTCTCAAAATGTAAAAGAACCCACCCACCACTTTAACGACACTCTAGATCTTGTTTTAACATATGGACATTTAACAGTGCTTCCTGAAAACCCTCTTCTGTCTGATCATTTCCTTATAACATTTAAATTTACAATAATTGATTACACAGCAGTCGGGAGTAGACTTCTTCACAGTAGATGTCTTTCTGAAAGTGCTGTAACTAAGTTAAAGAATATTATCCACCCACTGTTATCATGAAGTCCAACACAGAGCAGAGCAGCCACCTGGACATTTCTCCAACAATAAACATGGCCAACACTATTGCTGTTGTGTGTGTCACCCATGATACTCGTTTCCTTCGCTGTCTCTTAGTTCATAGTTTCCATTTTAAATTTTATTTTATTTTCTTGTTTGTTTTGTTTTGGGTTTTCTGCATCAATAAAGCTGCCGTTTTCAGTTACCTCCTGTGTGTTCAAGTCATGTGTTTGTGCCCAACCTTTGCCTGCCACACATCACATTCATGAGAGTTTGATTATGATTTCATTTCCACTTGATTCTGCGCTATTCTGCATTAAATGTTCAGTGTAACTGAGTTCTGACTGATTTTTCTAATAATAATAACATTAAAATAATGTCTTGTCTTGTTGTTATAATGCCTCATTATGTTAATCTTATTCTTCCTTATTCCTCCAGAGTTGACCGGGAGAGCTCAAAGATTCCCAGCGGTCAGTCTTCCCAGCAGCATCAAACAGATCTGAACCCTATATTTATGGTATGTACAACAACTACTTTTTTTTTTTCTTTTTTAATGTTGTGGCTCGGGAAGTACAGCCACTTTTCCATCAAACACAAGGTTGGTGGTAAAACCTTTGGTTTTTATTTATTCTGTAGTACTGGAAATGAGCCAAGGCAAGGCAAAGTGAGGCAAATTGGGAATCCAGTTCTGCACCATTTAAAGAAAATGATACATTCTGGCAGCTGGGCATGCCCGAACAATTTGACAGTATGTCTTATTATATGTACCATTTACTAATTTGACCAATCTTGACCTCAGCAGCTGCATTTTACCCATAAACTGTTTGCTGTATTCTGATTGTCCAGCGTTAGGTCTAGTGTCTAGCATTAGGCTCCAAACATTCCTTTTTGATAAAGCTAATACTTAAGGATGGATCAGGTGATCTGTCTATCTGTCTATCTCTAAAGAGACAGATATCTGTAGATAGAGAGTGAGAGATAGATATCTCTTTACTGTGTGCATCTTCCATTTCCCGTTTTATTTTTTTTGTGTTTGTCATTCTTGATCTCCCTGTTTTCCTGTCTTGTCTTTCACCAGCCATTGAGTCAGTATTATTGGGTGACTGTGACATTCACATGGTGTTCTGTTCTGTTCAAGGTCCTGCAGGACAACATCATCACTTTTGTGAGAAACGAACTGGAGAGGATACAAAAGGTTCTAAGCTCAGATAACTCAGAATACTTGCAATGTCAAGGGGGTTGTGCGGATGTTTTGGAAGATGAGGATGAAGAGCAGAGGAGGAGCACCAAAGAGGCATTTGTGAAGATCACACTGCACTTCTTAAGGAGAATGAAGCAGGAGAAGCTGGCAGCCAATCTAAAGACCAGTAAGGGGATATTTCCAAAAAAGCAGGCATTTCCAAAGTCAAGATAACTGCGGCCAACTTAAAAACTAGAAAATCCAGCGGCACTACCCAATCTTAAATCTTCACCATTATAAAAATACAATAGAAAATGATGTATTTCTTCGGAATTGCATTTAGAAAAATGATAAACCACACAGGATATTGACTATGAATTGCTAATGCAACCCAGCACTCTGCAAAGTGTTAAGCCAATGTGTGACCCACCTCCCGCTAGGACAGGTTAAATACAAGAGCAGTATATTTAGACAAGAGTAATATTGTTTGAACTCACTTTATATATATATATATATATACATCTAAAAACATTTAGATATATACATTTAGTATATAGAACTACCGTATTTTCACGACCATAAGACGCACTGTACTAAAAGGCGCAGTCTCAGTTATGTGTGCCATTACTGTATTTAACACACACATAAGGCGCACTGGATTATAGGGAGCATACAAGTGTGCGTATTTAAAAATAAAGCAGGAGCAAAACAAAGTTTGGTACTCACATTTTTATCATCAATCAAACCCATCGAAGTCCTCATCCTCTGTGTCTGAATTGAACAGCTGCGCTAAATCTCCATCAAACATTCCAGGTTCACTTTCTTCACCGTCAGAGTCACTTTCCGTGCCGTGCGGCTCCTCGGAAATGATGCCGGCTTTTGCAAAAGCTCGAACAACAGTGCCAGCAGACATGTTAGCCCAAGCATCTACAATCCATTGGCAAATTGTGGCGTAACTCGCCCGGCGCTGCCTTCCACTCTTGGTGAAACTGTGGTCTCCATCGGTCATCCATCGCTCCCAGGCCGCTCGCAGCCTTACTTTGAACGGGTGGTTCACACCGATGTCCAGCGGTTGGAGTTCCTTTGTCAGGCCTCCCGGAATGACAGCAAGCTCACAGTTCATTTGTTTCACTAGTTTTTTCACATCGGCTGTGAGATGGGCACGCATAGAGTCACAGATTAAGAGCGATAGTGATGCGTGGAAAAAACCACCTGGTCTCCTTACATACACCTCCCTCAGCCACTCTTTCATCATTTCCTCATCCATCCAACCCTTTTCATTTGCCTTAATGATGATTCCTGTTGGAAACTTCTCTTTAGGCAAAGTCTTTCGCTTAAAAATCACCATAGGCGGCAGTTTCTGTCCATTAGCATGGCAGCCAAGCACAACAGTAAAAGAAGACTTTTCGTGCCCCGTTGTGCGTATCGCTACTGTGCTGGTCCCCTTCTTCTCCACAGTGTGACTCACTGGGATGTCAAAAGTGAGCGGGACCTCGTCCATGTTTGTGATGTGGCTGGGCTGGATGTTTTTGTCGCCAATGTGTTTGCTGCAGTAGGAGCGGAAGATGGCCAGCTTTTCATTATAATCCGCTGGAAGTTGCTGCGCTACCGTAGTCCTGGTCCGGATGGAAAAATGGCACCGTTTCATAAAAAGTGAAAGTGAAACTGCTTTTAGCCGAATGGTGACCGTCGAAACGCTTCTCCCGCTCGTTCTTTGCTCGATGATCCACCGCTCGAGTCTTTCCTCCAACTCGGGCCACCTCGCCTTATGTCCGCGGAAACTCAGCTGCGTTTTCTTGACCTGCCGGAGCTTGTTTTCTAGCTTCCTCCATTTGCGAACCATCGATTCGTTAATCTTAAATTCTCTCGCCGCTGCTCGATTTCCATGTTCCTCCGCGTAGCTGATGGCCTTCAGTTTAAACTGTGCTTCGTAAGCGTGTCTCTTTGCCATTTTCAGGGTTGTTAAAACAATGATGTCCTGCATAACGCACATACCTGTTCTTTTATACAGGTATGTGCGATAAAGTCAACGTCCACACTTCACCCTTTAGCGTTCTCATGGTGTTCTCTACTACGTCCTCATTACAACACACAGGGCGCACTGCGCTATAGGGCGCGCCATACTTTTTGAAGAAAATCTAAGACTTTTAAGTGCGCCTTATGGTCGTGAAAATACAGTAACAGTTGTAGTTCAAAAACATTTAGTGGGGCCCACTATGGAGCCCCAGCCTACACTTTAGGAATTACTCTTCTAAAGATATAAGCACATTGATAAATTAGGCATTTACTAATGCAGTGTTTTCCAACCACTGTGCCACAGCACATAGGTGTGGTGTGAGAAGTGATCAAGTGTGTTATACTCTAATTAAAGGTGTTGTCAACTGACAGTAAAAAGAAGTCGAAGAAGAAATTACATGGTCATGCTGAGACAACGCAGAGTATAATTGCAACAGATAAATATCTGAAAAGTAGTTAACCGGTCCCTGAGAAAGTTCTGACCCAGATGAAGGCCCTAGCATGAGTAGTGGTCAGAAGAAAGATTAAAAAAAAAGATATACTGGGAACAATTCCGCTATACCTGGTGTGCAGGAAAAAATTATTAATGTGTGATATTTTGGTTTGGTGGTGTGCTGTGGGATTTTTCTAAAGTGAAATATGTACCATAGCTAAAAAATGTTGGGAAACATTGTACTAACGTTTCATGAAATTGAAACGTCATACCTTCAACTGACTCTATCACTGATTTTTTTGGTTTGTTTGTTTTTTGTTTAGGAACTTCCATTAGGAACTGGCATTGGAGTCAGCATGAACTTAAGTCAAACCTGAAGAAGAAGTTCCAGTGTGTGTTTGAGGGGATTGCTAAAGCAGGAAATCCAACCCTTCTGAATCAGATCTACACAGAGCTCTACATCACAGAGGGAGGGACTGCAGAGGTCAATGATGTGCATGAGGTCAGACAGATTGAAACAGCAAACAGGACACCAGACAAACCAGAAACAACAATCAGACAAGAAGACATCTTTAAAGCCTCACCTGAAAGAAATAAACCAATCAGAACAGTGCTGACAAAGGGAGTGGCTGGCATTGGGAAAACAGTCTTAACACAGAAATACACCCTGGACTGGGCTGAAGACAAAGCTAACCAGGACATCCAGTTCATATTTCCATTCACTTTCAGAGAGCTGAATGTGCTGAAAGACCAAAGGTTCAGTTTGGTGGAACTTGTTCATCACTTCTTTCCTGAAACCAAAGAAGCAGGAATCTGCAGCTTTGAAGACTTCCAGGTTGTGTTCATCTTTGATGGTCTGGATGAGTGTCGACTTCCGCTGGACTTCCACAAAACTACAATCCTAACTGACCCTAGAAAGTCCACCTCAGTGGATGAGCTGCTGATAAATCTCATTATAGGGAACCTGCTTCCCTCTGCTCACCTCTGGATAACCACACGACCTGCAGTAGCCAATCAGATCCCTCCTTACTCTGTTGACATGGTGACAGAGGTCAGAGGGTTCACTGATCCACAGAAGGAGGAGTACTTCAAGAAGAAATTCAGAAATAAGAGGCAGGCCAGCAGGATCATCTCCCACATCAAGACATCACAAAGCCTCCACATCATGTGCCACATCCCAGTCTTCTGCTGGATCACTGCTACAGTTCTGGAGGATGTGCTGGAAACCAGAGAGGGAGGACAGCTGCCCAAGACCCTGACTGAGATGTACATCCACTTTCTGGTGGTTCAGGCCAAAGTGAAGAAGGCCAAGTATGATGGAGGAGCTGAGACAGATCCACACTGGAGTCCAGAGAGCAGGAAGATGATTGAATCTCTGGGAAAACTGGCCTTTGATCAGCTGCAGAAAGGAAACCTGATCTTCTATGAATCAGACCTGAAAGAGTGTGGCATCGATATCAGAGCAGCCTCAGTGTACTCAGGAGTGTTCACACAGATCTTTAAAGAAGAGAGAGGACTGTACCGGGACAAGGTGTTCTGCTTCATCCATCTGAGTGTTCAGGAGTTTCTGGCTGCTCTTCATGTCCATCTGACTTTCATCGACTCTGGACTCAATCTGCTGGAAGAACAACAAACAACCTCCCAGAAGTCTGAAACAAGAGAATCTGCAGAGAAACACTTCTACCAGAGTGCTGTTGACAAGGCCTTACAGAGTACAAATGGACACCTGGACTTGTTCCTGCGCTTCCTCCTTGGTCTTTCACTGCAGACCAATCAGACTCTCCTACAAGGTCTGCTTACACTGGCAAGAAGTAGCTCACAGACCAATCAGAAAACAGTTGACTACATCAAGGAGAAGCTCAGTGAGAATCTGTCTGCAGAGAAAAGCATCAATCTGTTCCACTGTCTGAATGAACTGAATGATCGTTCTCTAGTGGAGGAGATCCAACAGTCCCTGAGATCAGGAAGTCTCTCCACAGATAAACTTTCTCCTGCTCAGTGGTCAGCTCTGGTCTTCATCTTACTGTCATCAGAAAAAGATCTGGATGTGTTTGACCTGAAGAAATACTCTCCTTCAGAGGAAGCTCTTTTTAGGCTGCTCCCATTGGTCAAAGCCTCTAACAAAGCTCTGTAAGTAGTCAAGTCAAGTCAACTTTATTTATATAGCACATTTAAAGGACATCAAGTGATGGCCAAAGTGCTGAACAGAGGGATAATATAAACAAATAAAAAGAATTAAAATAGATAAGATGAAAACGTTATAGAAAACATTGTGAGACATCCATATATCTTTGTAAAAATATATGTGTACATGCAAATATGCACATATCTATACATTAAAAGGGGAATCATAGTTTCTCCATTTGATCACAAAGCCAAGTTAAACTGCGTTAGCCAGCATGCCACTGGGGCACGATTTACAGTCCAGTGCCAGAAAAGTAGCTGTGATTACCTACCTGGCACTGTGCACACCGTCGACAGCTTTAGAAGACAGATACTTGAATGCGGTTGTCAGGGTTCCTGGGTTGTATTTTCAGTTTGTTCATGTTCGTTCACATTTCCTGCCTTGTTGTGCCAGTTCCTTTCCTGTGTGATGTTAGTTTGATTAAGTTCAGCTGTGTACTCACCGGTCTCTCATTATCATCCTCATCAGTGCATTTAAGTCCTGAGTTTCCACTCGCTCATTGTCTTGTCATTGATGTTGTTTGTTTTCAGTTCAGTTCAGTCAGTCAGTCAGTCAGTCCAGTTGAGTTCAGTTGAGTTGAGTTCAGTCCAGTCCAGTCCAGTCCAGTCCAGTCCAGTCCAGTCAGCCAGCCAGCCATTCATCTCCTGCTCTCGTTGTGTCATCCTTTCCGATAAACACCATTATCCTGCACCGTGAGTCCTGCGTTTGGGTCCTCTTCTTCTCATCCACACACAAGACCCTGACAGCGGTGACAGGCCAAACAGTAGTACATGCAGAGGGCAGCAAGGGCTCGCGTTAGGCTGGTAAGTCAGGTCCCCAGGAGAGTCGATCACCCGAAAAACGATAAGATTCAGTTTTTCCAGGGTCAAATAAAAAAGCCATGCTCTAAGGCTAAAACAGTAAAATTAAATACTAATTTTAATATGATAATCTAGATCAGATCTCTAATCCTTAAACCTAACCAAGGAAGAAAAAATGGCAGATTAGACTGAAAGTTTAGGCACATAACGATGTGTGCTACTCGGAAAGTTTCTGGGCTGCCTTTCCTTTTAACAGCCTTCCTTCATTGAAAGCAATGCATTATTAGGGACTGTAACATCTAGTCCTTTTTACTGAAACTTTAGCGAAAAATTAAAATGGAGCTAAACAGGGAGAACACACACATGGAGAGCAGCGGCAGACAGACACGCCAGCATACGCTCACCCGGAAGTCTAGCCCACAGCTTGTGTGTATAAGACATAACACATAAGTCCATTTTTCTTTTTTAAAATTGTTTATTAAAAAAAAGATAATCAGGTACACAATATTTAAAACCGACACAATGTAATTTCTATAGGCCCCTCAAAACATTGGCAGCACTCATCAAGTATATGATACTTTCTTTTAGTTATTTCATAGCTGCAGAAATTGTCACAATTTCTAGAACATTTTAGTGTGACCCTTATCAAATGACCAATATTGCCCACCTTATGATAATCAATAACTTTTCAAACATGAAAAAAAAATCCTTACCAATTTTTTTTCATATCAAAAGCATGTAGACTTATCCGATGTTCTCTTCAATTCAGTTTGTCTCGGATGTTTGAAAAATGTCATAATCAGTGTTCTTATTGCAGAAGTATTATGCCTTACCACCCTAACCAGTTTACGCTCTCTACAGGGTGGGCCATTTATATGGATACACTGTAATAAAATGGGAATGGTTGTTTTTCTTGTGACATTACCAATAAGTTTTGATGTGTCACATGGCCCTCTTCCTATTGAAAAAACAAAAGTTGTGTCCAAGATGGCCGACTTCTAAATGGCCACCATGGTCACAAACTATCTTGAGGAGTTTGCCCCCTCACATATACTGATCTGCCACAAACATAACTTTAATATCACCAACCATTCCCATTTTATTACGGTGTATCCATATACACCAATGGCCCACCCTGTATAATTATTCAGCTTTTATTACCAAGCAGTCAGCGTATCCATTTTACCAAATTAAGAACATAGGACATAGGACTTAGGTTTACCAGCCTCAGGTTTCTAACACAGATTTCTTATATTCATTTTTTTTCTGGCTGTCAGTTGGTTTGTAACTTACTGTTAGTTTTTTTTTTTCTCTTTTTCTTTTACATCTCTGATATGGCAATCATCATGAAATCCAAGTTAAAGGAAAACTTGGACTTCACCTTATTGGTCATTTAAGTTTTGAAGGTTTTCCAAGTGTGTTCAAAAGTGGGCTGCTAGGTATCAGAAAATTACAGCAAAGTAATAAAAATTATGTCTTCCTTGAAGGCTTCCATAATTGGAGTTCCCACTGAATTACATTTTACTCATTGCTTTTTTGGTATTTTAGAGCAAATGTTTTACAATTAATTCATAACATTTTAGTTTCTCTCACATTGAAAGGAGTGTTTGCAGGCTGCAATTATATCCTACACTAAGCAAAATATTATCGTACTGTTTCCCAAACAAATGCCCTGGTGCAATATTTGTGTTTGTTTTCACTCCCTCCTGTCATATTTTTTAAATCCATCCATCCGTCCATCTTCATCCGCTTTATCCGAGGCTGGATTTTTTAAATCATGTTCTAAAATATATATAATTGTTTCTGAAGAAATTAGCTTTCCAATAATAAGGCAGATTTCTTTTAGTATGGTTACAGTTTTTACTAACCTCTAAACCATAAGTCATGGAAAGTGGATTTTACAAGAACTGAGGGCTTTCCTTAACCATACTTAAACAGCTTATTTTAAATAAAAGATGAGCTGATTGTCTATAGCATTGTTCGGTATGTTATTATAAAAAAAAAAGATTATTTTGAACTGTATCAAGGAACAATACTCACAGATTTTAAAATTAGGAAAGTGATCAGCAGTACTATATGACTGTACCTGCAGGTACTGAACTAAATTGGTAAATGGTAAATCGCCTGTATTTATACAGCGCTTTACTAGTCCCTAAGGACCCCAAAGCGCTTTACACATCCAGTCATCCACCCATTCACGCACACATTCGCACACTGGTGATGGCAAGCTACATTGTAGCCACAGCCACCCTGGGACGCACTGACAGAGTGCTAGACTAGAATCGCTAAATCTAACAAGTCCTTACTGGTTTCCATTTAAATAATGTGGTATATCTGTGTTTTAATGAGGAAATGTAATATATATGTATTTTAAGTTATTTTGTTATGCATTAGGTGTAGGGATGGTATTGATAAGATTTTCACAATTCCGATTCCATTTTCGATTCTGTTTAATGATTCGATTCTTTATCGATTCTCTTATCGATTCTTTTTAAAAAAGGAGAACACTAAGGTCGATTAGCTTAGAACTTTGTTTTATATCTTCTCTTTGAACAAGATAGAAATTTAGGAGTAACATGGCCTTACAAACCCAGCAGTGAGATCTTAAGAGATCCAGCCTACGGCTCTTCAATGTGGTGTCACAGGGACCCCGGGGAAAAAAATTGTAAATGTAAAATAATAAAATAAATATTCTTCTGTAGCAATAACAAAGTACAACATAAATTATTCTGTAGCAATTACACAAGAATATCCAGTAATGTCCCTGCCTACAATTAAACACATTCACTTACCGATCGGGGGCATCTGCTGTGGCAAATGGGTGCAAGCCTTTTACCATAAGCTTAGTCACTGCTCGGTAACATTAGTCTATCCTGGCTTGAAAGGAGACGCTACCGGTAGACTGCAGCAAGAACTGCCAGCGAGCGCCAGCCAGACTCTGTCTGTGTCTCTCATCATGGTCACCTAAACGCACAGTAATGGCAGTAATGGCAGATAAGGCAGATCGCGCTAACATAATATGCACTGTTAGTTGATTATTTACCTGCCGCATTAACGGGAGAGGACGTGCAAACATTACCGCTGCTGCTGGGTTGAGATTCACGAGTCCGGAGCGGAATTAAAAACACGACATTCATTTAAGGTTATCACGTGTTTTGTGAGCAAATGCTTTTGCATATTCGTAGTGTTTCCTGCCAGGTAAATTACGCTCCGCAACGTAGTGACGTCATTCAGGGCGACTGGAATCGATAACGGAATCGTTTGCAAAAATGGCAAACAATTCCAAGGAATTGAAACAGTGGGAACCGGTTCTCAAATAGAACCGGTTTTCGATACCCATCCCTAATTAGGTGCATATTAAACTTTTTATCTTTCTTGTTTGGGTTGAACACTTAAATTGGTTTCATTTGATCCTAAATACCTTTGTTTTTCAGACTGTCTGGCTGTAACCTTTTGGAGAGAAGCTGTGAAGCGCTGTCCTCAGTTCTCAGTTCAATGAGAATGGTGGACCTGAGTAACAACAACCTGCGGGATTCAGGCGTTAAGCTTCTGTCTGTTGGACTAAAGAGTCCACACTGTACACTGGAAGCTCTCAGGTCAGGATCCAAACTTTTCCAAAAATTATTAAATCAATTATATTCATGTAATTAAACCCTTATGAAGGTAACATCGAGGGAACAGTTTACCCTGCCCGGGATAGGGTTACCGGGGCCCCGCCCTGGAGCCAGGCCTGGGGAGGGTGCCCGAGGGCGAGCGTCTGGTGGCCACCACCCTCAGGAGGCGCCATAGGGGTCGGCTGCATTGTGTGTCGGGCGACGGACAGGAGAGGAGGCCCTGGCGGACTGATCCCCAGCTGCCAAGACTGGCAATTGGGACATGGAATGTCACCTCTCTGGTGGGGAAGGAGCCTGAGTTAGTGCGTGAGGTTGAGAGGTACTGGCTAGATATAGTCGGGCTCACCTATACGCATGGCTTGGGCTCTGGAACCAGTCTCCTGGAGAGGGGCTGGACTCTGTCTCAGTCTGGAGTTGCCCCTGGTGAGAGGCGGCGGACTGGGTTGGGTATTTTAATATCCCCTCGGCTTGCTGCCGGTACGTTGGGGTTTTTCCCGGTGGGTGATAGGGTTTGTTCCCTGCGCCTTATGGTCGGGGAACGGGTCCTGACTGTCATCTGCGGTTATGCGCCGAGTGGCAGTTCAGAGTACCCAGCCTTCTTAGAGTCCCTGGGTGGGGTGCTGGAAGGTGCGCCACCTGGAGACTCTGTTGTCCTGCTAGGAGACTTCAATGCTCACGTGGGTAATGACAGTGAGAACTGGAGGGGCGTGATTGGGAGAAACTGCCTCCCTGATCTGAACCCGAGCGGTGTTTTGTTATTGGACTTCTGTGCAAATCACAGTTAGCCATAACAAACATGTTGTTCGAACATAAGAGTGTCCATAAGTGCACGTGGCACCAGGACGCTGTAGGCCACAGGTCGATGATCGATTTTGTAATCGTATCACCAGACCTGCGACCATATGTTCTGGACACTCGGGTAAAGAGAGTGGCTGAGCTGTCAACTGATCACCACCTGGTGGTGAGTTGGATCAGGTGGCTGGGGAGGACGCTGGACAGACCTGGCGCACCTAAACGCGTAGTAAGGGTGTGCTGGGAATGTCGAGCAGAGGCCCCAGTCCGTGAGATCTTCAACGCACACCTCCGGCAGAGCTTCAACAGCATTCCGAGGGTTGACACCAGAGGTGAAGGGAGCCACCAGGCTGAAGAAGGAGTCCTATTGGGCTTGGTTAGCCTGTGGGACTCCAGAGGCAGCCGACAGCTATCGACAGGCCAAGCGTAATGCGACTCGGGCAGTGGCTGAAGCAAAAACTCGGGTGTGGGAGGAGTTAGGAGGGGCCATGGAAAAAGACTTCCAGACTGCCTCGAAGAGATTCTGGCAAACCGTCAGGCATCTCAGGAGGGGAAAGCAGTGCTCTACCTGCACTGTGTATAGTGCTGGCGGAGCGCTGCTGACTTCGACTGAGAAAATTGTCAGGCGGTGGAAGGAATACTTCGAGGACCTCCTTAATCGCACTGACACGTCTTCCGAGGAGGAAGCAGAGTCTGTGGATGAGGGGAATGACCCGCCAATTTCCGGAGGCGAGGTCACTGAGGTAGTTAAACAACTCCTTGGTGGCAGAGCCCCTGGTGTTGATGAGGTCCGCCCTGAGTTCCTGAAGGCTCTGGACGTTGTAGGGCTGTCCTGGTTGACACGCCTCTACAATGTTGCGTGGAGATCAGTGGCAGTACCTGTGGACTGGCAGACCGGGGTGTTGGTCCCCAGCTCTAAGAAGGGGGACTGGAGGGTGTGTTCCAACTACAGGGGGATCACACTCCTCAGCCTCCCTGGGAAAGTCTATGCCAGGTTGCTGGAAAGGAGAGTTCGTCCGCTAGTCGAACCTCGGATACAGGAGGAACAATGCGGCTTTCGTCCTGGTTGTGGAACACTGGACCAACTCTTTATCCTCTCGAGGATACTTGAGGGTGCATGGGAGTTTGCCCAACCAGTCTACATGTGTTTTGTGGACTCGCAGAAGGCATTTGACAGTGTCCCTCGGGGTGTCCTGTGGGAGGTGCTGCGGTAGTATGGGGTGTCTGGCCCATTGCTATGGGCCATTCGATCCCTATACAACCGTTGCAAGAGCTTGGTTCACATAGCCGGCAATGAGTCGGACTCATTCCCGGTGGGTGATGGACTCTGCCAGGGCTGCCCTTTGTCACCAATTCTGTTCATAATTTTTATGGACAGGATTTCTAGGCGCAGCCAAGTGGTGGAGGGCTTTCACTTTGGTGGCCTCAGAATCTCATCTCTGCTTTTTGCGGATGATGTGGTTCTGTTGGCTTCATCAGGTGAAGGCCTCCAGCTCGCATTGGAACGGTTCGCAGCCGAGTGTGAAGCAGCAGGAATGAGGATCAGCACCTCCAAATCTGAGGCCATGGTTCTCAGCTGGAAAAAGGTGGAGTGCCCACTCCGGGTCAGGAATGAGTTCCTGCTCCAAGTGGAGGAGTTCAAGTATCTCAGGGTCTTGTTCGCGAGTGATGGGAGAAGGGAGCTGGAGATCGACAGACGGATTGGGGCTGCAGCTGCAGTAATGCGGACGCTGCACCGGTCCGTCATGGTGAAGAGGGACCTGAGTGTAGAAGCGACGCTCTTAATTTACCGGTTGATCTACGTCTCTACCCTCACCTATGGCCACGAGCTGTGGGTAGTGACCGAAAGAACGAGATCGCGGATATAAGCGGCGGAAATGAGCTTCCTCCGAAGGGTGGCTGGCCTCTCCCTTAGAGATAGGGTGAGAAGTTCGGCCATCCGAGAGGGGCTCAGAGTAGAGCCGCTGCTCCTCCACATCGAAAGGAGCCAGCTGAGGTGGTTCGGGCATCTGACTAGGATGCCTCCTGAGCGCCTCCTGGGTGAGGTGTTCCGGGCATGTCCCACCGGGAGGAGGCCCGGGGCAGACCCAGGACACGCTGGAGAGATTATATCTCTCGGCTGGCCTGGGAACGCCTTGGTGTTCCTCCGGATAAGCTGGAGGAGGTGGCTGGGGAGAGGGAGGTCTGGGCTTCTCTGCTTAGGCTACTGCCCCCGCGACCCGGCTCCGTATAAAACGGATGAAGATGGATGGATGGAGGGATGAATGGATAATTAAACTTTCATTTCATGTTTTTAAGAGGCAAAGCGTGAAATGGACATGGTGAACCTGCGTGTCTATTGCATGTTTTGCCATGATTCTGAGTTGAAGAGGGAGAATATAATACAGGAGACATAGCATGATGGAGATTGTGAAAACAGACAGAAGGAGACAGAGCGCTAAAATCATTGAAATCAGGAAGATGGAACACACCAGGAAAGATAAATAACCTAAATCTGACTAAGACAGGAGAAGCAAAACTGAACACGATGTACACAGGACAAGTGACTATCACAATAAAATGGACAGAGACCCAGGCAGAGACCTAAACTTAAGAGACACTACTAAACATACTGAAAAGGTAAACAAACACAGAGATATAGGTGAGGTGTGGGAGAGGGCGGAAAAGAGAGACAGAAAGAAAGGGACAGAGAGAGAGACAGTATAAAGAGAGAGATAGAGAGATGCAAAGCAACTAACATAACAGAGCAAAAATTAAGAACCATAACAGATTTCAGATGCAGAAGAGAATAATATACACAGAGACTAAGACCAATATTTAATAATTTCAAAAAGTCCAGAATCAATCTCAATATACTTGGTCAACGAAGATACGATGAGGATAAATATAAAGAGAAAGAGCTGTCTAGTTAGTTATTGTCATGGTCTTTGTTCTTTGACCTAAACCCTTCAAAAATGGCAGATTACCTTGGGTAAAAAACTGACAGTTGAGGCACAAATAAAAAAAAAGTTGCCTCAACAAAAGGACACTTTGGGCACCCTTCAGGAAAGGGGCGGGTGCTCCCCTCTGCACGTGCCTGAGCTGGATCCAGAGCAGCTGGGTCCACAGCAGCTCAATCCACAGGTTTAATCTTGTAGTTTTCCTGACCCAGCCAACCCAGGAGCTGTTCACAAGCCCCCCCACCCTGAGATGCACTGGCATAGGTTTGGGATCTAAGAATGCATCTTTTTTGTTTTTTTACATATCGGTTATTATATTAATAGTTGATTTATTTATAAATTAATGTATTAATGTAACGTATTAATGGCACATTTCTGTAGGCTGTCAGGCTGTCTGATCACAGAGGAAGGCTGTACTTCTCTAACTTCAGCGCTGAGCTCCAACCCCTCCCATCTGAGAGAGCTGGACCTGAGCTACAATCATCCAGGACCCTCAGGAATGAAGCTGCTGTTGGCTGGACTAAAGGATCCAAGCTGGAGACTGGACACTCTTAGGTATGGGGAGAATGTCTAATAGAGGAGGAAGAGCTGGAAACATTTCCAGTGAAAACTGAAAGCCTTTTCACTGGAACATTTACTGTGTCCTTCACTCACTTCCTGTTTGTTTCTCAAAACTTAAAATGTACAGCTCTATCACTTCTGACATAAATGAAGTAAGAAAACCTAATTTTTCTTACTTCAGGAATGTTTATAGGGTTACTCAAGTTGGGCTAGCTGGCATCTAACGATGTAAACACAGCAAAGACAAGCTGGAGAATAAACGCAAACTTTTTTTGCCTCAATAAATCTGAACTTGAGGGTCTTTGATGGTCAGAGACAAATGCAATTTAATAGCAGGAACAGATGCTGAAAACAGGCCAAACTTCAGTCAGAAGAATACCTGAAGCGATCCGTTCTCAGCACGAGGTCAGTCATTTATATACTGTGGCATAATTTGGATTACTTGCTACGAAAAATTCCTTATCCTCAGCTTCCTGCACCCATTGATATATTTGTTAGCCTCAGAGTGATTCTTTTTATGACTTTATAAAAAATTTGCTGTCTGGTAAACCATGAGCTGATGATTAGTACGATTGATATATAAAAAGAATTTGGTCATTAATTGGTTTCCAGCACTGCATACAAAGATATTTTCCTGTTGCACTTCGACACACACTTGACTGCCCATATGGAAAAGAAATAGTAAAAACATATATGATTTACTCATGAAAGTGGCCACTTTCTCATTACTTTCATATATTTTTTTAGTAAGTATATAAAACATACAAGTTTCATTATATAATTTTTCAAGGGATCTTATATGTGCTTTCACTCCTGTATGCTTTTCATACAAGTTTCATACAAGACAGATAAAAACTTTATAAGATTTATATATATCTTTTCCATATGGTTGACATTAGAGGGGAGATCTCACAGGCAAGGAAAAAATTATGCTTCCTGGGTACTAGTCGTATCTTCATCATAAACGAAAGACAGCCTCACAACACCCCCATGTGACAATAATAAACAATAGCTTTAAATGATGAAAAGGGGTTTAGAAGCCCTGTAACTCATGGGATATAAACGCATCACAAGTTAAAAAAGAAAAGGGCATAAATTAAATCTGTCAATGCTGACAGAAAGGACTCTGGTGCAGACTCAGATTTTAGGAAAAGAGAGTTCACAAGTTTATTTACAATCCAACAGTGCAACATATATACAAGGTGTCTCCAGGGAAAGGAACGCAGGAAAATAGTCCACACTCTCGCTCCTCTTCAGCCACTTATGCTCATGCTCCTCCAGACTCCATACCACTGGAACAAACAGGTATCCAGGAAGTACAGGGGATTTGTATTGAAAAGACATGAGTTCACAGTTTGAGTCAGTCATATTTCATTCAATACAGTGGTGTACTGACAGATCCAGGATCAGACCAAATCATCAGCAGTTTGATCCACGTATGGATTGAAGTGTATTTCTGAAAATGTTGGACTGTTTCTTTATCAGTGTCTAACAGTATGTAGACACTGATAAATATGAGAGTGATGTAATGTCCATATGTGCATGCTGAAAGAGACTGTGCTGCTCTGACCCCCCTCCTCCTTTCAGGGTGGAGCCTGCTGGAGAACGATGGCTGACACCAGGTCTGAGGAAGTGTAAGTGTGTTTTTAATGGGATTCATGAAAACAAAGCAGCACACATTCAACCATCTTCAAACTGTCACATCACTCATTCACATCTCTGATGTCAGGAGTCATCATCAAAGTGTCAATCAATGAACAGATGATGGATCAATAACTGCAGCTGGATTGTGTTTGTTCTCTCCATCAGATTCCTGTCAACTCACAATCGACACAAACACAGTTCACACAAACCTCCAGCTATCTGACAACAACAGCCAGGTGACATATGTGGAGGAGGTTCAGTCGTATCCTGATCATCCAGACAGATTTGATATTTGCCCTCAGCTGCTTTGCAGAAATGGTCTGACTGGTTGCTGTTACTGGGAGGTTGAGTGGAGAGGAAATGTTCGCATGTCTGTGAGTTATAGAAGAACCAGAAGGAAAGGAGAGAGTCCTGACTGTGTGTTTGGATGGAATGATCAGTCCTGGAGTTTGTGGTGCTCCAATTATATTCCTCTTTGTGTCTGGCACAATAACATAAAAACATCCATCTCCTCCTCCTCCTCTGTCTCTAACAGAGTAGCAGTGTATGTGGACTGTCCTGCTGGCACTCTATCCTTCTACAGAGTCTCCTCTGACACTCTGATCCACCTCCACACCTTCAACACCACATTCACTGAAACTCTTTATCCTGGGTTTACAGTCTGGTCTGGTTCGTCAGTGACTCTGTGCCGGTTTGAGTGTAAAGAGCATCCTCCTGTTAGAGAAACAGTCTGACTGTTGAACAGACTGTTGTTCAATCTGTACATATCAGTCTCTTTTACTCAGTAACACGTTTTCAGATTCATGGATTCAATCAGTTCTTAAAAAGTTCTTTTAAACTGTTCTAAACGATTCCTTGGAAACTTCTTCCTCTTCAGTCCTTAAAAAATGGAAGCTACCATTATTCCAGGGTCCAGATGTTTTTTTCTTTCTTTTTTCACTCAAAGCATGGAATTTACAGTGTCGCTCATGCTGTGGTTATTTGAGTCATTTTTGGAAGCAGGACAGGAAGGAAGGTCTGAACAGAGAAGATAAGAACACAGTTTTTGAGAAGACATTTGGGAGTTTCAGCGGTACACCTAAATTTAGCACAGCAACTCTACTACATCATTTCTGTGACCGGATTGTTCAATAACAGTACAATCATGTTGGTTTATGGAAAGATGTTCCTAAATAGATTTCAGTCTAAGCTGCTGTGGTTAAATTGATGTTTTTTTGTTTCAGTAGGAGTGAAATCTTCAGCTTATCCCCGTTTATGAATAGTAAATAAAGAATAACGCCCAGTCTTATTATGGTAAATGTAATACAAAGGTCTACAGATGAGTATATTTACATATGATTTTGCAAATGATGTTAAAATAGTCTTTTTTTTTTTTTTTTTTAAATGTAATCAAATAATGTAATCTGTGTGATGAAAAGAGCGTGCTCTTTAGACTTAGTGTTGATTCTGAATCAAATAGAAAAGCCTGTACTGGTCTGGTGTCAAGAGAAGTGGAAACTCATTATCAACTTTCTCAAGAGAAATCAGAGTGGTGCAAGCCTGTCAAGAGGATGTAAAAAATGTTGTCTGAGAATATTTAGTTTTTATTTCTTGTAGTTTGGTGCAGTGATAAGAGATAATATTTGAGAATCTATATTTTAACCAAATCACTGTGGAGTTAAAATTTGGAAATGTAATTGTTGTTTTTCTCTGCTCACTTGTGTGGAGTTGATTTGAAGCCGAGAAGACTTGGATTACTTTCAACTGAGTAACTGCTTCCATATGTGGGTTTGCGCTAGCAAGACTGGGAGAAGAATGCATTACTGGCCAGGACTTGACTCTCTCCCTACTCTCTCAACCATCCACAGACCAGTAGATGAAATTGTAATCACCATAGGGTAGATTAGGAAGTTTATGGAATTTTTTTAAATTAATCTGACTGTATAATTGAGATCATCTGATTAAGCGGTTTTCTTTGTTCCTGCAACATTGCTTAAATAAATATTCCATTTGGATTTAAAGTCTATATTGTCGAAATTCCCTTTATGGCTCTAATAGTACAGGTTCAAACTTCTGTTTGAGTATTGCATCTTTAAATGGCTCTTTCCAAAAGAGAACCCTTTTCATGTCTTTTTCCACTCAAAGCTTCACATTGGATATCAGTATGTAGTGTTTCTCTGAAGCTTAGTTCACAACCAGCTCCTTTGCATTTTCAACAAGAAATCCAGCTTCATGTTTATCTTTCATCAAAGCAGAAAATGCTGAGCTCAGCAAATCCATTTATTATGGACCTGGTTAGAATCCCAATGAGATGTAGTCAAAGGAGCTTGCAAAGAAAAGTGTCTGGACTCCTTTAAGTTGCTTGAAGACGTTTCACCTCTCATCCGAGAAGCTTCTTCAGTTCTAAGGTCAAATGGTTGAGAGTCCCACTATCAGATGAGTCATTTTTGTACTGAACGCTTTTATTTCAATCTGCTGTTTAGCTGTAAAGGACAAGAAAACTTAAACAAAATGCTCTCAGTTTCCTCTTGGATTAAACTGATTATTTTGTTTGTTTGTTTTTTAAAATTATCTGTTAAAGGTCTAATTCAGGAAATAAATTTAAGTGACAATGCAGATAAAATTAAATCTTAAATGACTCAAAAAAAATGGTTGTTATTGTCTAACTTCTACAAAAAAAAGTCACTCGACACTTTTCTGAAAATCCCGTTCAAAACAAGCTGACAGTGACACATGAAAGTGTTACTGGAAAGAGCTTCTGTTGTGTGTTTCTCCGTGCGTATTGTTAGCACAGAATTAGTTGATGGTCAGATGGGTAAAAAAAAATCAAGAGACTGTAAATTATTGTTTAATTATACATGTGACATGTAAACAGTTGGCTATCCCCATACAGGAAGTGATGCTTTCACATTGAGCCATCTCCATTTTTTTGTTTTGGGGGGGTTTTGTCTTTTGATTTTGTATTTACCTAAATTTTGTTCCTTCCGTTTAAACCTTCTTTCTTTTATTCTCTTAAAATACATGACTGAGAAATTTGTTAGCAGTATACAGGGACAGGGATCCTGAGGGGTGACTGTAAGGATGAGGTATAATCCAAAACAGCAGCAGCTGGTTTAACCCTTTAAAGCCGGTCGGAGCGGACACGCTCCATTTTGCGTAACTATTTTAAAATCCCGGTAGCTCTGCAACCACGTAAGCTAGCGCAATAATTTTTTTTGCATATGAAACCGGAGGAGTTGTACTTAGATCTGATGACATCAGCTTGTCCTTGGTCACAGTTTCCTTCCACATATAGCTTTGCAAAAACTGCATAAAAAGCACTTGCAGCAACAAAAACATAATATTCCAGAAACACGCTTTGCCGATCAGATCAGCTGTTTGTAACACTTCCTACGTCCATCAGCGCGAACTATCACATGACCGCATGACCTGCCCGGAACCGGAAGTGACGTTATTTTGCGGAAATGTAGTTTTTTACCATTATGAGCCTATACTGGTGTTTTTAAAAGTTATGTTTGACTTCATGACTTTCTGTGTCGTTTCTGGGATGCTGAGGACTCATATTGCACTGCTGGAAATAGTTTATTTTGATGCACATGCTGTTATTTTGCAAATTTGCACTATAATATATTTTTTCGTTTTTCCTGCAGTATATGAAAATTGGTGTATCTCAAAAATAAAACTATGAAGACACTTAAAATAAATTTCCTTTGGTGGGAAACTAGTTTGTGCAACATTTTTGCATTTACACTTTTGAGGGATAAGCCTCTTAAATTTCTCTAACTAGAAATATATGTTAAAAAATCAAAAACGATTTTCAATTTTTTTGTAGTTTATTGCACTTTTTTGCAATTTATGTAATTACTATTGTTGGGATTCAGAGATTCTTTTATTGCTACCATATAATCTGCCTTATGAAGAATGTATTAATAACATGTTTCACAGTATCATATATCAGTAATATTTCCTACAGGGTTTATATTGCATTGAATATGTCTGTCATCACATTGACCTTTCTATTTCTATAGGTTGAGTTCATTGTATACACAATGCATAAATGTGCTTGGTTAAGAGTTGATGTTCCATTCTAGAAGGTTTTAAGCTTCACTGGTGAGAGTGTCCAGATGATACATGCTGAGGGGAGATGAGAACATAGCAGGTTAATTGCATGCATGCTTACAATACACATATTAATCTAGGAATAGGCCTGAGCAGAGGCCCCAATGTTTCCAGTTTCTTGTTGCAAACCTGTTGCATTTTATTCTACTTGGTAACAGATGATCAGAGTCAATAATTAGCCTCAGAGACCCTGAGGGCTTAAGATTATTACCTTGTATGGAAGGGGTTATAGAAAAGAGAAGTTCTATGTCTGCTTATAGCTATTAAAAGATGTACGAGTAACTGTGACTAATGTCTGGAACATATTCTAATCTGTCATTGACGCCATGGGGGGGCGTGTACCCCACTGCTTTATAAGTATCCACAACATGTATTTTGGTCAGAAGACATATGTTGATGTTTTCTCCAGGCTGTTAATAAACTCATCGTTTGATTGCACTTTTCCGGAGCCTCCGTAGTTTGATTGTCTGGTCTAAAGTTGATCGATCTCGCAGCATTACTATGCACTTAATGCTATTAATATTATTAAAATTTGGGCTATAATGGTTGTATTGATGTATAGCAACTTGAAATGCTCCAAAAAATGGCTCCACAGCATGTAAAAATATAATATAAGCTCTGGCGGACTTGGTTCTATGGTAGGTCTTAAAGGGTTAAATAACAAACTGTTGAAATGCAAAACTAGAGACTGCAGGAAGGCACATCATTAACCAGAAATCTACTCATGGTAACTAGTTTACTTTTTTTTCTTTTTTTTTTAATCAGTCAATCAAATAAGTCAACAAATAAAGAAATGAGTTTAAAAGGAGAGAATTATTGGAAAAAAGAAAAAATACATGTATAAAGAGAAGTGTTGTCACTGTGCAGACTGGTGTCATTAAGAGCTCAGAGTCCAGCAGAAACAACAGCAGCAGAAGGCAAACGATGAACATTAAACATCAGCCTGTATCTGCAGCAACAGTGTTGGTATCCAGCAGTGACCTTTGACCTTCAATCGCATCAAATGATTTATTTTGCTTTTCTCCAGTCTGATATTTGCTAATGTGTTCAGATAATTGAGTCAATGTATACAATAAAAATTTTAACAACGTGTTAAATATCTGATGGCGTTATCAAGTTTGAGTTTGAGAGAGGAGCTGAAGAGAGCAGCATATTAAGACAGTGGAGAAGAGGTGAGCATGCAACACAGCAGACACAGGAGAGTTTAAAGGAGCCATTATGGCTCAATATAAGCTCTGAGATCAAAACCTGAACTCACACTGTCAACATGACCGAAGCTTCCAGTCACAGTGAATCTGTGTGTCAGGGACACTGCTGTCTGACTGCATACAGCTGACAGTGAGATGAAGCAGGAAAGAAGCAGCTGATATTTGGACAGCACACATGATGGAAAAGTAGTTAAAGTAAAGGCTGTAAAACCAAGTAAACGCTGAAAGTACAAAAATCGCTAATTTCACATAACTTTGCCGACATGTGTCCAACAGTAATGTTTTAATGTTCTTCATTATTAAACATTTGCACATAAATAAGAACCATAATATTCAGTACTTACTTTCAAAGTTTACTCTTCAGCCGCCCCACTTCAGCCGTTTTTTTTTTCGGCAAAATTATCCACACCCACCGCCACGCTATGAAGTCTGGGATATGTTGGGTCCATGAAGTCTACACCGCCACATCCTTAAAATTCAGGGAAATGAAAGACGCATTAGAGGGCCGCATTTCGAGCAGCCTTTGAATTGGGACAGCCTTTGTCGCGTTGCTGTGACGTATTCGCCCTTAAAATGCAGCCTTCAAGGCTGCAGACCCTGAATTGGGATACAGCCAGTGAATCAGTGTGTATCAGTGAATGCATCATGTTTGCTTCACGGCTCCATCTAGTGGACTGATAGTAGAAGTAGAGCAGCTGAAGTAGAGCGGCTTCCTCTGCCTCACACTGCTGTCTGACTGCATTCAGCTGACACTGAGATGAAGCAGGAAAGCAGCAGCTGATATTTGTACAGCACAGTGATGGAAAGGAGGATTTCAGTTGATGTGCACATGAATGATTTGTGTTTCCTCTGCAGGTGAAGGTAGAAAGTGTGTGTGAGCTGATGTGGATTCAGCAGCATGGATCAGTGTGAGGACAGAGAGGAGGGAGCCCCTCCCTCTAAAAGCACTCTGTGTGGGGAACATGAGAGCCAGACCAAAGCTCAGAGGTGAGATGACCATCTCTAACTGTCCATGACTCTTCTCCATGTCACAGCTCAGCACTCACATCATTATTCACAGGAACCAACATGGACCTCCACCCAGCTGTGTGTCTTTAAAGAGTGATGCATCTAAAGATGAAGCCATTAAATGAAATTAAAAAGCCCAGCAAGAATCTGCTGCAGAGAGGTGAAATGTTACTAACATCAACTCTTTGATGTTAGTTTGGTGTCTGATTTAAACACTGATTTACACTGCCAACACTAGTTTGGGATTTCCTTCTGCAAAAGCTCACACTGCAAACCAGTTTCTCTTTTGGTATGAAGGAAGGCCTAAAGGACAGTGAACTGACACACTATTCTTATAATTGTGTAGCAGTTTTAATTTATTGTGCAGTTGTGGACGATCATGGCTCAAGAGTTGGGAGTTCGCCTTGTAATCGGAAGGTTGCCTATTCGCTCCCTGGCTTGGACAGTCTCGGTCGTTGTGTCTTTGTGCAAGACACTTCACCCGTTGCCTACTGGTGGTGGTCAGAGGGCCCGGTGGCGCCAGTGTCCGGCAGCCTCGCCTCTGTCAGTGCGTCCCAGCTGTGGCTACAATGTAGCTGCCATCACCAGTGTGTGGATATGTGTGTGAATGTGTGTGTGAATGGGTGAATGAGTGGATGTGTAAAGCGCTTTGGGGTCCTTAGGGACTAGTAAAGCGCTATATAAATACAGGCCACTTACCAGTTGTATCAAATTCTCTGGTTCGGCACACATGCCAGCCAGCTTTCCATCTGACTGCACACTCCTCTCATGTCTGACCTCACTATAGGAATGGACCACACCTCCAGCACAAAAAGTATTCAAAGTCTTCAACAGCTTCTGTGGCTGCAAATGAACAACACATTTTTCTTCTCACAGGATCCGTGGGACGCCTGCTGAACCTGATCCCAGCTTTGTCTCCCTAAAGAGTAACTGGTCTTCATATCGTCCAATTAATTTTAAAATCCTGAATTGTTAAAGTATTAATTTTAAATTTCAATTCAGGTTAGTTTTTTATGTGCGCAACGCAGATTTTCTGTGCGCAGAGACCCTGCCAGCAGTGCGCAATTGCGCACGTGCGCAGCTTAGAGGGAACATTGCCTCCCAGTCTCCTTTTTTGCTAGCACACATGGTGTCTGCATGCTGCAGCTCACAGTTAGCTCCACACATGGAGAAAATATCATTCAAAGAGTAGAAATAAGTGAGAAAGAAGATGGAGAATAAGGCAATAAGGCCCTAAAGGACTTTTTAGCACCTCCTGGATGTCAGCTCACGAGGTTTGTGTGTTTTATTTTCTGTAATTAAGGATTTTTGATTGATTGACACTACGTACAAGAGCGCATTTTGATGTGATGTTTTTGTTTTATTGTTTTGTCTGTGAGCAGTTCTCACGGGTTGCCAAGACCAGAATAAACCCTCTTCTATAACTACATCGTGCGTACGTCAATCCTTGAGGATGCTACAGTGTAACTGTTCATATAGAGTGTTATTAAGTTTATTGGTAATGCAATCATATGGCACACTGACTTCTGAGGAAATTTTAAATGGCACTCGCCATCAGAAAGGTTGCCTACCCCTGCTATAAACCATTGAATCAGATACCGAAGCAATTAGGTTCTAAATGAAGCTGAAAATGACGTCACTGATCACAAGACTCTGACCAAACGAATCAAGCTTCAACACGATGCTTCTGAAGCAAGCGGGCCATCACTACGAAAACTCATTTCAACTCTGATGTCTTCTTAAAGTCATTGCTTAGTAACATCTCGTATGATTTCAGATCCTTGCTGTTCCCCACCTGCCCTGTAGGTGGCCCCAGTGTGTTCACCCTGTTTCCAGTCCATCAGCACACCTGTTCCCTGCTTATTCTCCTACATGTACAGAAAGTCTGCACACTTAGTGGAAAATGACTTTAATTTAACCACAACACTACCAATGACCTTTACATCATTTCACTCATTTCATTCACAAAACAACATCTTCAAGAAAGATGTTGGTTCCACTTTAAAGCTTTGCTTTTGGGAAGGAATATTAGGAAGAAGGTTTGTTAGGAAAAAGTTCCCATTTTGATGGGATTTACGAACAAAGATACAGTAAAGTGCATCCCCTCACAGCTCGTGGGTTAGTGTTGCTTCTTTGTGTATTTGATAGTGATAGAGATATGAATCTCTATGGGAACATTTTGACCTGATCTTGTGCAACAAGACATGAAAACTCTTCAGCAATGTCATTATTCATGTTTGTAATATAATCTATTGTGTTTTTCACATATTTTATACTAGAGTGTTTATTGTCTGGCAACATAAGTCCAAATCTCACAAGGCTGGCCGGCATGATTGACAGTGGCTAGAGCCACGAGCAGTCAGACTTTGTTTATTGAGCACAGTATGGATAAAATAATTGAGAAGCTCACGGCTCTGCACCCAGAGATCTAGAGTTGGGACCAGTGATGGACATTAGAGCAACTGCAGAAGGGAATGCATTTCTTCGGCGTAAACATAACCTAAAAAAAATCACTATCTTCATGTGGCCTTCCCTCACCAGATGGAAGCTCCAAGGATGAAGCTGGAACAATTACCCCAGATTACAAGACTGGTTTGACTCTGCCCTATCCTTCTACTTCCTCAAGGTCACCTGCGTCAACTACGGGATTGTTGACTTTTGCCTAACTGCCTGAAAGGACACTCGGGAGTTGGATACACACACACACACACACACACACACACACACACACACACACACACACACACACACACACACACACACACACACAAAGATTTACTCAGACACAGATATACAGTCACAATATACAGTAAGTTGTGAGATTTAATGAATGAATGAAAATCAGCTCGTCTATCTTGGCTAAATGTCAAACTGCATGAAAATGAGGAGAAGTGAAGTTATTACTATAACAACACACTTGGGCAATGTATTCATATTTGTTAATTAACTAACAACATAAATAACAGAACAAACATGGAACTTGCAAAGTTTCTCTGTTTTCTGCCAGTGAACAGGGAGAAGGAGCGCGACGATTCCTTAGTTTGCACGATTTTTAGTAACATACAGTCTTTCAGTATCACAGAAGAGAAAAATAGTATGGAATTTGTTGCAAAATTAAATAAATAAGAAATGTTTGGTGAAAAAATATGACAGCAGTGTTAAATTTTAAAAAATGTTAAAAATCCTAGGAGAGACAAGGAGACAGCTAAGGTCCAGAAGGCTGCAGCAGTTTCTTTAAAATCTGACAGTTTGACATCTGAATAAGTTCTGTATCACAAGTACTGCATTTGCAATATCCTGTAATAATTGTGCCTGTTTTTCTTCTTCTTCTATTTGTTTAACAGCTGTTGACAACCAACATAAAAGAGCATTACAGCCTCCTACTGTTCCAGAGTATGGGTCAGAAAGCAAGCTTACAATCTGTATCACCAAACAAAAACAAACAAACAAAAAACCTACACTCTTTCATATCCTTCAAACCCCACCAGTTCCCTCACCTGTGCCCTACTCTGCAGTACTCCTCTCCACATCATAACTCTTGCATGGCAGTATTAGATGCTCTACCGTCTCCTCCTCCTCCTGGCACACTCCACAAACTCCTCCTGTATTTGTATAGCACTTTACTAGTCCCTAAGGACCCCAAAGGATGACTTTATACATTCAGTCATCCACCCATTCACACACTGGTGATGGCAAGCTACATTGTAGCCACAGCCACCCTGAGGTGCACTGACAGAGGCGCCACCGGGCCCTCTGACCACCACCAATAGGCAAAGGGTGAAGCGTCTTGCCCAAGAACACAACAACCGAGCCGGGGCTCGAAACTGCAACCTTCCGATTACAAGGCAAACTCCCAACTCTTGAGCCACGATCGCCCTGATAACTCCTTAACAACCTGCCCCCAAACAATACCTTTTGCTTCAGATTTGCTGCTTTTAATTTCCATCTCAGTCTTATTTTTAGTCAGTGCTCCTTTAGCCAACCTATTCACCTTTTCATTTCCACTGATTCCTACATGAGCTGGCACCCAAAGAAAGTGAATATTGCCTCCACAACACCTCATTCTGCTTATATTCTCCAGAATGGTATACAACATACCCTGCCTTGTCTTTAAACAAAATGAATGCAAACTTGAAAGAGCAGCTGCCTGATTTTTGATCACTCTACCCATTTCAACGGTGCCTGTTTTTAAACAGCATGTCACTGCGAAATATGAGGGACAAAATTACATGGCATCTAGCAGCTGCTCCACCACTCCCCTGCAGCTGTGCAAATAACCACACCCTGTCACCACATTTAAATGAAGTTCAGGTGTGGATCCTGCTCATTGGTTGAATTGTTGGTTTCATCTCTGCTCTCAGTCTTTACAACGCAGGTAAAGATAGAAAGACTGGCTGGCTCTTTAGTCTGTAAACAGAGAAACTCACTGTTTACAGTATAAATATTTTTATTCCAAACAAAGTCACCAGTCTGGGTGTGGCTGTGTTTGATGTATTAGTTGTCTGCTCACACAAGCAGATACAACAAGGTTTCATGTTAACAAGTGAACTTTAATCTGAATCATCTTGCCTGAAGTCAGACTGATGAGGGTCAAAAAATTTACATTACAAGATACCAAAGATCTGTTTATATACAGACACAAATCTGTACAAGATCATGATCCAGTAAAACCGTCAGACTATTTTCACTTGTCAAGATGAAATGTTTTTACTTTCCATAAATCTTGTTTTATAAGTTGGAGAAACTGATTATGAGTCATAACAGGATACTGCTTGTTTCTGTATCATGACACAGATTATAGATGACCTCTGTTTTTTCTTATGCTTGTGATAAAGAAAATAATCTGTGAAGTGAAACCAAAACCATTACATTTGAAGAGAGGCGATGTTAGCAGGCCCTTTTTAGCTGAGTGGAACAGAAATGTGTCCTGTTAGTGTCTGACTGTCACACTCTGCCTGCTACACAAAACCAAAAGAGAAGACGGACCAAGCAGGCAGAGTCGGAGTTTCATCACAGCTCACTCTGATTTGTTATATTCCAAAACATGTCAGAACTAAAATTAGGGGACATGAAGAAATAGATCCTAAAGTGCCTTTGAGCTGGTACGGGGAAAAGGACGAAATATATACAAGTGACTCACAGTTTTCTTAACAAAGCAGAACAGCAGTGAGAGCATCAGTTCAATGAAAAGCTGTCAGCATAAACAGCAACCTGACATCAAGTGATTTCCACACTGCTTTCTTCCTGTAAGCTGGCCACATCTTTGTGTCCACGCTTTATGAAACCAAGAGTGGAGACACTTCATGTCCCACAGCACAATAAAGTTGTGCTGTGGGACAGTTTGGACATGCAGATTAAATTGCCCCATGTCTTTACAGATTAAATATTAAAGAATTCTCTCTGAAACAGTGTTAGTCAGTTACACACGCATCATTTTTAGGTCTTTAATTACATGTCCCCTCCACCGATCAGTATTTTCATGAATGTTTGTAGATATAGTGAATGTTTGGACTGGAAACAATCCCAGTCTCCTGTTAAAAGTCAGGTACAAATTATTTTACTGCCGTATCCAACACAGTGGTTAGTTAGAGAATGAGCTCCACTCATCTTTACTGTCAGCTATCTTTGTTTCTCACAGTTTTTTACTTTTACTCCCTACATGTTTAAACAAATATCTGTACTTTCTTACATTTTCAGACAGGCTTGTTAAGTTTAGTTTGACACATTTAAGGGTGGGTGGTTATTTCATGTCCCTGCAAGCCTTCACACATCAAACAGATCCGTGTTTCTGATCCTAAACAGAAACACATGAAAGTCAGTTCCAGCACAGGTGTCCATAAGTTGTGGAGCGGTACTTCAGCCTTTAACCAGAGATGCTAAAGAGGAGCAAGCATAAAGGAACTTATGTTTTTTAAGTATCAGGTGATTTGAAATGTAGCGTTACTATGAGCTCAAAAGACACCAACAGACACACAAAATGTTTGTGTGCAGTTTGTCTCAAATGTCCTGTATTTGATAGGAGAGAAAAAACAAAGAGAGCTAACTTCACTCAGAGATGGAGAAAGATAAGAAAGACAGGGAGAGGAAGAAGAGAGCTTAGATTTAAAGGTTACATGTATGTCCTCATGTTTTTAATTTAATCCAATTAAATTTTCAATTTAATTCAGTTTTATTTGTAGAGCACCAACTCTTATTTTGTGAAATCCTGCCATTGAGCTGATGAATCAAGCATTAGCAATTTGTGAAATGAGCAAGAGCATGAAGCTTCTTATGCAGCACTTATAAGGAGCACATGCTGACTGAACAGACCTAAACTTACCAGCACACAGTACAGATCAAACTGGCCAACGGCTGCTTGAGCTGTTATGAAGTTTTAGTAAGGCCCTTTGTGTCATGGTCCTGGGTCCCTGACCCAGTGTTTGTGGTTTCTGGTTTAATATATATTCTGTGATTTAGTATTATTCATGGTTCTCTCCTTAGTCAACATTCCATGTCACTCTGTCATGTCTCCGAAGAATTTTAAGGTTCTGTCTATATTTGTATTCATCTGTTTCCCAGTCATTGTCTTGCTCCCATGTTTCCTTGTCCTCAGTCCATGTCTTAGTGTGTCTCATGTGTCCTGTTTTCCCTTGTCCTGTGTTCAGAGCATTTAGTTTTGGTTCCTCCATGTCTGATTACGTCTGATTAGTTCCAGCTGTGTTCCCCTCCTGTTTCCCACCCCCTCATATCCTCTCTGTAATTAGTCCTCTACCTATTGGTGAGCTGTCTCATGTTGCTGTGTGTTTCCTGATGTGTCTTGGTTTCCTTGTATTTTTACATCTCTTCTACATCGCTGAAGAAGTGGATGGATTTTTTTTTTCACATCACTACGGTGGAATCTCTCCACCTCCACGTCACTGCAGTATCAGCAGCTGAACCCTGAGTCCTGTTTGCCTGTTGGCTGAAAAGCTGTAGCCAGGGTTCAAAGAAAGCAGTAATCAGCTCTGACATTCCTGTCACAGTGTATTTCTTAGCTTTTTCCCTCTAATGTCTCGTGAAGGACCCCACTTTCACCATCACACAGCTCTGCCCTGGCACCTTTGTGTTTAAGGCTCAGTTAAAATGCAAAAAAGGAGAGAGAAAGCTCTCAGGAGGCCAGAAGGTCCCTGAATGCAATAAATTCATCAAGTGTTTGGAGCTTGATGACTTTGTTCTGTTTTCATTCTATAAACAAGAAGATGAGCCCTTTTTTCATTTTCTTGATTTTAGTTCTCATTTCAGTTTTTGAGTCTCATATTTGGAGCTACGTCTACTCAATGATGGGAGAGAAACAATGAATATATTTAATATTGAACTTGAACAAATGTACGGAAAAGCACAATTTTGAACAAAATCAAAAAAATTAAAAGAATAGAAATGGAAAAGAGATGGGAGGGAAGCTTTCAGACATAAAAATCTGTTGTTCACCAACTTTAAGGATGTTTTTTGAAATGAAGCTGAGTGCTGCTCTGCTCAGCCTCTCCCACCTGTCTTGCTTCAGGTGTAGTCCCACCTCCTTCCAGGAAGCAGCTCACCTGAATGTTCATGTTTGGTGTCCAGGTGTGGAGTGGATCTTGTTGTTTGCGTGTCTCTGTGAAAAGAAACGGTAAGTGTGCTTTGTTTCCTCCTTTAACAGTTTGTCTTTAGGAACTTTACTGTTTGTTCAGCTCATGTTTGATTTCTTCACACAACAAACTGTGTGTCTTTTTTATTTCCGGTCTCTCTCTCTTTAAAGTCAGTGTGTAATGTTTTCCTGGCTAACATCAGCTGTGTGCAGCTGAGTTCCAGCACAAATCTGCCGCTCCATAGTTCACGGTAACGGACTCACAGCTGGACCAAAGAGGCCGAGTTTGTCAGCCGCTCTGAGCTACGTTCGTGTTTGTGTACTTATAGTTTGTACTCTGTGAGTTCCATCAATAGTTCACACAGAGTCCACAGAGACACAGCGTACATGATGACATCACAGCTCAGCTGCATTGTTTTTATCGCCTTTACCTCCTTTACTGTCACTGTAATTAATATCACACCTGCAGAGCTCTTAAAGACACAAGGGGGAGGCTATTAAAAGAAAATATAGATTTTTGAGCACTTTGACAAAAAAAAATGTAGAAGAAAAATTCTGTCAACAAAAAAGAGCATTAATGAGAAATAGAGGAAAATTACATAAACATTGGACTAATGTTTTTATTAGAATGAATTAAAAAGGTGGAAGAAAGAACTGTGCACCACTGTACTGAAATTATTTTTGTCTAGGCGGAGCAGGGCAGACTCAAGCGCAGACTGCAAATCACAAGAAACAGTTCTTTATTTTCACAACTGCTAGTGTGTTATACACTTAAGCTGCTAAACTCTACAGATTCTGGGAAACTGTCTAAGGGCCTGGGAGTCTATATACAAGGACAAGGTTTTTAATACTGAGAAAAGCATAAAGAGAACTCAAAATATTGCAAAGGCCAGGATTACACTGACGCGTGTTACACAATAGTCCAGAGAAGATTACAGACAGGATGATGACTCACAGATGAGTTATTACTTGCAGGTGCCACGACCAAAAGTGGGAGCCTGCGATGAGCTCCACCTAGGTAGAGTGTTGCGAGCAGGGAGGAGAGAGAGAAACCAAATCAAAAACACATGCAGCCTCACAGGGCTGACCGGGCAGACACAGGGACCGTGACAGATTGAATACACAGTGCCTTGACAAAAGTATTCATACCCCTTTGAACCTTTACACATTTTGTCTCCTTGCAACCACAAACTTAAATGATTTTGTTGAGATTTCCTGTCAACCACCACAAAGTAGCACATAATTGAAGTGGTATGAAAGTGATACATGGGTTTCAAAATGTTAAGCAAATAAAAATCAGAAAAGTGTGTCATACAATGCAATAGTATTGCATATACATACATATAACAGCAAAGTACATAAAATAGTAGATATGGTGTATAAAGACTGTTATCTCATTCTGCTGTTTAGCTCTAGCTGCCTTTATGATTTAATGATTTTATGATTAAATATGTTCTCCTAATATCCAATAAAGTGACAGCCTGCTTTCAGTTCATCCTTTTTTCCTCAAACTGTTTGAATTCAGTCTGTCAGGGAAACATGACAGAAACATGGAGGTGTGTTCATGACAGCGTTTGATTCCTGATGTCATAGGAACATAGATTATTCAGCAGAGCTGATGTGGGACTGAGATTTGCATCAATGTGACCTCACCGATTGTTTGTGGTTTACCTTTTAGACTGACATCCACAAGAGGATGATGATGGAGGAAGAGGAGAACAGAGCAGAGTCCGGTGAACCTACACCAACGAGGTCAGAGAACTGAACTCACTGAGTTAACAGTAATAATTCTAAACTGACATTATAATTAGTGTTGAGTGTGGTTGATTTTGACTGCGTGCTGAGAAGAAATGAAAATGAATTTATGACAAAAATCAGTTTTGTCCAGTTTTCCTGTAAAAAGCTGTAATCTAATGTAAGAGGACTCTTACTCATAGGAAAAACATTGCTTTGATGCTCATATCTGTGGGGAAAGTCTGTACTGAGCGGGTTCCATGTTTGTCTTTAAAGAACAGAGCTGCTCGGTCTCTGATTCTCATGTCTTTGTGTTTGATCTGTTAAACAGTCTGAGAGGTCACAAAGAGACCCAGGGTAATTTCTAAGAAGCTAAAGCCTGGATCATACTGGATGCTGTTAATGAAACCTCCATCAGGACAACACTGAGCAAACGGTGGTGTTCATGGAAATCAATAAATTAAATTCAGTGCAACTGTATATTATATTACCAAAAGTAACATAGTTTTAAAGAAAAAACTTACTATGTAAATCTTTAATCAAATTTACTTTTGGAAAAGTTGTGATTAGTTTGGTTAAATTTGGACAATCCCACTTATTAAGGACCACACCTACAGAGCACGCTGTGAGGTGTGGTGGAATTTTTTTGTTTGTTTGCTTGTTTGGGGGTTTTTATTACTATTATTTGTTTGTCAAATGTCAAGGGGGCAATAGGAAGGTTTAGAATGTTTTTGGGTTTTTTTTTTTTTATCACTTTTTGAGGTTTTGGAATCAGATTAGGTTAATTTTTGTTTATGTTTAAGATAAAAAATAAACACCATATATTTTTCAAAGATTTAATTCAGAAGTGAGTTCTGAAACAATCCATCCATTTCCACCCACAACCTTTCCTTGGACCATTTTCTTTTTTGGAACTTAAAAGGCCATGACATTTAATTTAAAAAAATCATTTGAATTGGATGTCACCTTGGAAGTTGGGGGATCTTGGAAGACTGGATGGTTGGACTTGGATGATTGGATCGTCACAGAATTGGCTGAAAGAGGATGCACAAAGTTCACCCAGTAATATTAGTAAAGCCTATAGTCTAAGCCAGTAAAATCTCCCAAGCAGCTTTAATGGTGCTAATTGAAGCTGAGGTGGAAAGAATCACTTTGAAGACAAAGTTGGACGCATTGCAAGAAACATATGCGCCCAAACTGGAAGAAGTTCAGTTTAAAGCAGCATTGGCTTTAAGAACTTAGTTGGTTATGGTCGATGCAAAAATGCTAATTTTCACTTCTGTTCAGGATCAGCAGAGTCTGGATTCCAGGGCTTTATTATTTAGAACCATTTACCACAGTCCACTGAGGATTTTAGTGAGAAGGTGCATGCACATGAGTCCACAGAAGCTTATGTTGAAGCAAAAAAGCAGCTTGAGTTAAACTTTGATAACAGAGCAAAAATAAAATCTGCATTTATAGATAAGGCTCTGAATTGGTCAGTTTTAAAATCTGGTGGTGCTTCAGCATTATGAGCTTACACATTCTTTTTGAGAAGCTACTTTAACACAATGGATGAAGCCGGGTTTACTGATGAGATGGGAAATTCAACCAATATCAGGATTTTGTTTCAAAGTTACCTTTTAGACCAGGGGCCGGCAACCCTAGGTACGCATGCCACAGTTGGCCGTGACATCAGGGTTAACTGATGGCACGGCCATAGCTGGACTGGCCATCGGGCATACTGGGCATTTGCTCGGTGGCCCGATGATTTATTTGGCCGTTGTGTAAAAATAACTCAGTTGTTTGGTGGTGGCATCGCGGAGCTTCCACAGATTCAGTAAAATTAACAAGTGGTGGAGCCCAGCAGGTGGATGAGGGAGATAGGAGGCAGGATGAGGAGAGACCCGAGGCAGCCGCCGGTCCGAGCGTCAGGTGAACTGAACTTCAGGTAACAAGTTATGACCTGCAGTCTATCTGGGTCAGATATAAACTACATTTAGGTGTCGTTTATTTTCGTTGTGCTGACTTTTTACAGTCAGTTACAATAACTCGCGTGCTAGCTAGCATGATGGAGTTTCTATGCAGCTGGGTGGGTGCTTTTATGTTACTGATGTTGAACTTTATTTAATTCATAAGGTTAGCTAGTAGAGTTGCCAACCGTCCCGTAATAAGACGGAATCCTCCCGAATTCAGAGAAATTATTATGTGTTTTGTGTTGAGCTGAGAGGGGACACAGTTTGTCCCGGACTTCAGCTAGAATGAAAAAGACACAAAGGTGGAGTTATTCTGCGTCTTTGCTGCACAGCTGCCTCTTCTTCTCTCATTCTTTCCCCTGTTGCTTTAATCATGAAACTGATCAATGATCAGCTGATTGGCTTTTCTCTCTTGTTTGTTTATCGCCTACTTCGAGCCAGAAAGAGGAAACCAGCAGATGTCGCACTAAACAACAGCAGCAAGTTTTAAGCTTGATCAGCTGTTGTTAGAATTTATTTAATATTAATTTCTAGTATCAGCTGATGTTTGCTGGAGCCACAGCTGTAAAAAGTGCTGGTCATGATGTCAGTTTGTATATCTGGTGAGAGGGAAACATGAAGATGAAACCAGGAGATGTCCTTACTGAATCATCAGAGCTGAACAGGTGATGGAGAAACAGGTTTACCTCTTAGGTGACATGAATGAGTTGAAGGGAAGTTATGAACTGTTTCTGAGAGACAAATAACACCAAGAACATTTTTTAAGTAGCTGACAGCTGGTAACTGTGCAGGGGCGGGTCTAGCTAAGTTTTGCCAGGGGGGCCAGGTGGGGCATTAACAGGGAAAGGGGGGCACAAAGAAATACTTTCTTATTTTCATTTAAAATGTCTGGAAGCTTACAACCAAAGTTTTTATCTGATGTAAAATGTATAGAAATCATACATATACCAACAAGACTGTACATCACTGTCACAACAGCATTTGTTTTCATTCAAAGGCTTTATGGCTTTAATATCTGGTGGGCCGGTCTTTAGTCAAAATGCCCGGGCTGTTTTTTTGTCCCAGTCCAGCCCTGGGCACGACATGCAGTGAATTAATCTGAGAAGGTGCATCAAAAAATAAATGGCCACACCAGCGGTGCACATCACAAATCAGCTCGCATAGACACATTAGTTGTGCCGCTTCTTAATGACGGTATCTTAGCTAACAACCCCAACTACCAAATTCAACTTGTAATTGGCTAAAAATAACTTAGCCTACTGGTAAGAGGGACGTTATTAGCTTTCCACATTCTGACACTTCAAAAGCTTCAGGAGCTTTCTGCTCAGCACAGCATCAGCACCACGGAAATACACGGATACATCCGTAGACTCGAGACAACACAATGCATTTTTGGGACTTTGAGGTGTATGGACCAATGTTTTATTTTCTGATCAAACCAGAAATCTTTAATGAGCAGCTAGATTTGTCTCGCATTAATGTGCTGAGTTAATGCCAGTGTTGCCAGTTGCAACATCGGAGCAGCTGGAATCCACAGCTGTGCGTGTTCATGGAGCTTGCATTTTCAATTGCTGGACATCACTACCTGACAAGTTTAACTGTGTTCAGAACATTGCAGAGGCCTTATTGACAGTACTTGGCTCTACATATCTGTGTGAACAGATTTTCTCTCACATGAGTGTCCTCAGGTAGCCGTCTGAATGCTGGACACTCGGAGACCTGTGTGTCTGAGTGGGAGACCAGAGATCATATTAACATGTGTGTCTCTGTATTAACAGACATGCCATATTGGCTTAGTTTATTTTTCGTATCATTCTTGTGAGTAGACCATAAATAGCATTTGTATTTTTTGTTGTACAGTCCATTTTCTGTTATGGATAAAAAGTGTCTTTTTTTGTTTCAAAATAGCTGATAACTATTCGCTGAGAGCTGCCAACATCTGCGAACAAATATGATTCTATAAAGTGGTTCTATATAGTGTGTAAATGTTAATATAGAGCGTTATTAAATTTATTGCTAATGCAATCATATGGCACACTGACCTCTGAGGAAATTTTAAATGGCACTCGCCATCAGAAAGGTTGCCTACCCCTGGTCTACACTCTCCCCGTTGTCCCGCAGGGTGTTAGAGATGATAGGACAGATTAGGGCTGTGCGATATAACGAAATATACCGGATGACGATATAAAAACGTCTATCGTTTCCTATCACGCTATCGTTTGTTTCATGGTGTCGTAAAATAAACTGTTTACAGCAATATTTTTTTCATCATTTTGATGGTCACTGTAGTGGCTATATTAATTTTTTAAAGTTCTCTCTTTCTCTTATATTTTATATAACCACACTATGGACGGACAAGCACCTGTTTTTACGTGTTGTCGTTAGCAGCAATGATGGTAAAACCATCACATGGCTCCGCTGTCCGCTTGTTTGTTTTCCACGTAAACCTTTCACAATAAAGCTCAAGATCCTGTTGAGACTTTTCAAAATAAACTGAATCACGGGAAAGAGTATGCAGTGTTTATGGATGAGAAGCAAAAAAGAGCCGTCAGGTGCTAAAAAATAAACCTTAGACTCAAACTTTGAAAGAAAATGGTGGCCGTTACAACTTATGTCTAAAAATGTATAGTTTCATGCATCGGAGAAAACACTCGACTCCAGGTAAAGGACACTCAGCTGGAAACACTTCACGCAAGGTGAGTTACCCGAGATACACAGAATTTACAGAAAATGTTACATTTTTATGATTTATATCGTTGTCAGGACGATAAATGTCTTATATCGGGATATGAGATTTTGGTCATATCGCACAGCCCTAGGAAAGATGTTGTTAGTTATATGTATAGTTTATTTGGCAATACTGAAGCTTAAATAATTCTACGCTACCATTCTCTTTTTTTTTTTGCCAAATCTCCGGCGTCTGACGTCACCTACAACATGGGTCGCTTAACTTTTCCCGTCACTTACCTCTGTACTTTCACTTTTGATAGTTTTTTATGACTGTTGTTTTGGGTTTCCCAGGGTTTAGTTGTGTTCCCTCTGTTTGGTGTATCCCCTTAGTGTAGTAGGTCTCTGAGTCTGTGTCATTACGTGTATGTGTTTCCATTTTTACTTTGAAGGTCTCCGTCTTATGTCAGTGTGTTCCGTTTACATTTCCCCTGCCTCATTTGTATACTTTGGTCTTTAAATGTGCCATACAAATAAATATGATATGATATTACATAGGCAAACTTAATTATTACATCTGAGAACAATGTGGATAAACAAGTGCTCATGGAGACTTATTTTATAAATCTGGATAATAGTCTAGATCAGATCTCACTGACAGACTGGACATTATGGAACCCTTAATGTGACGCCATCTTCCCTCCTTATCTGCAGATTAAAACTAAACAAAGATAGTTATTAAAAGTCTGCAGGTCTGCGAGAGAATGAATCATTGTGTCTTGTCAAACACAGTAAGAAGCTGAAGCACAGACGCGAAGAGTAGATGTTCATCAGATTATGATGTCACTCTTTTTGTCTTCATACATTCATACTGTGTTTATGATGCAGATTTTCTTCTTTTATAATAACACATTTTATTTTCTATAATCAAAGACAGACTAGTTCGGAATTCTCAGAAACTCACTGTGAAGTTATCGCCCCATCTCTGTCCAGCCCCTCCCATCTAACAGACCTGGACATGAGCGGAAACACCCTGCAGGATTCAGCAGTGAAGCTTCTGTGTGCTGGACTGGAGAATCCAAACTGTCGACTGGAAACTCTAAGGTGATTTCACTAATTGCAGCTCTTATCTTTATTTATATTTCATATCTTTGATTGAATTCTTTAGTTCATAATTGTTCGGGAAATGTCTGAAGACATATGTGAAGAATTTTGAGTGCTTAAAGTCTTTCCAAATGACTGAACAACAGTTTTTCCTTTCGACTTCAAAAAGAAGTCACAGACTTGAGCAGGGTTTATTTAAAGGCTGACAGTGGAGTGGTGATAGGGAGATGTTTGACAATCAGTACATTCACATTACAGCTGATGAAAGAATCTGTGTATATGATTAAACAGCTGATTGCTCACAGCTTGTGCACTGTTGGATCACGAGATGTTCATTTGGCTGAAATCTGTAAGTCATGATGCAGCCTCAGAATGGACCGAGTTCCCCAGATCACTGCAGCATCCTTAGCATGGAGGTTTCTTCCTCAGTCTTGGAGCCCCTAAAGGGTCCATCCACACCACCAGAGTCTTCTCCCTCGCCTTTCTCTTTGTCCTTGTACTTCAGTGGCTGTGCTGTGTCTGTTTGTGCAGTGTTGCTCTCCCATGGAAGTGCTAATGTCCCTGCCTTGAATAAGGTGCTGGTCTTTCTTCAGGTGGAAAAGCATCCTTCACTGACCAAATGAACAAAGGTCTAGAGCAGGGGTCCCCAATCCCAGTCCACGAGGGCCTGCAGGTTTTAGGTGTCCTTGATCCATCACAGCTGATTTAAATGGATAAATTACCTTCTCAACATGTCTTGAAATTCTCCAGAGGCCTGGTAATGAACTAATCATGTGATTCAGGTGTGATGACCCAGGGTGAGATCTAAAACCTGCAGGGACACCGGCCCTCGTGGACTGGGATTGGGGACCCCTGCTCTAGAGTTTGATCCCTTCTAGTATGACAGGAAACATGCTGATTAGAGTTTCAAAGTGTCTTTGCAAGCAGAAATTTGTCAAATGAGCCAGTATACCTAAGCGGTATAAGCAATCACCCCACATCAGTATTTAAAGGCTATACTGAGTCCTGAGTGTTGTTGTTGTTGCTTTTACTGTGCGTTTGCGAGCTGCAAAGCTGCAGCCATTTGTATGTAGCAGCAACTGTAATAATAAAAGTTTGCTGGAAAGCATGCGTACATGGTCCAGTCTATCATGCATCTATTACTCAAACTTGTAGTGAAGAGAAGTTGATCATCAGTGACACTGTCTTTAAAATACTCCTGTTAGAAATGTACAAGTTTAATATGAAAAATTATTTTCTCTTGTGTTATTTTCAAGCTGCTTCCTGTTGGTTGTTTGGAGTTTCCATTTTCTAAACTATAACATTTTGAACGTTCTTCAGCTCTGGACTGATTATGAAACACTGAATGACTTCAAGCACAGACTTTGTCTAATAAACTTAAAACTTTAATTATTTATACAGATTGGTGAGCTGTGGTCTATCAGAGATCAGCTGTGATTATCTGGCAGCAGCACTAAAGTCCAACCCCTCCCATCTGAGAGAGCTGGACCTGAGGTTGAACAACAAGCTGCTAGATTCAAGAGTGAAGCAGCTGTGTGGTTTTCTGGAGAGTCCAGGATGTGGACTTGAAACTCTGAGGTCAGTCTCCATGTTTTAGTTGTGGTGAGATGAATATTATGTGAAAGTTGTGCTTACACTAAACTGCAGACATAAGACTGATATTATACTGATCTACACTGAGGAGCTTCATGGTAAAGTCGGTTTTCTTCTTTTCTGAGTTAGTCCATTGACTATAGCAGAAAAATGTTCACATTTCAAGCACTTATACTCAATGCGTGGCCGTGGCCCTCCACAGGGCGCCAACCGGCCTGCAGAGCTTTCCTAATTCAAAATGAGGGGACCCTGACTAACTGTGTACCATTCTTCCTCACAGTTCTAGGTATCAGACACAACAATGAATAATCCACAGTGGACTTTCTTTAGCAGGTCAAAGGTCACGACACACAGCAATCTGTGAAAGTGAAAGAGATTGGAGCAGGAATCATTGCACATTTGCAAACTCACACTGCTGCATGGCATGCTGGGCAATAGTAATGTTAAACTGGGACTTGTCTCTGCTGAAGTTTGTGTTGATCATTATAAATTGGAGATAAGGAGCTAATTAATGTGCAATCAAAATTTGTCCGGGAGTTGGGTTTCCTTCTATCCACCTCAGTGTGTTGAGGAAGCTGCCACCACTGCTCTGTGAAATAAATAAAGTTATCATTGGATTCCAAGGTTGTTCAACATCAGCAGGTTAACCTTAAGCAGATGGTTCAGCATGTCTCAGGGTAATTGTGTGATCACAGTCCACTACCTCTAGCTGGTATGTTATTCACCGAATTGTTACGACCCCCTCTGCTAGGCGACAGGAGGAGAGTAACATACACAAGACCCACAGGAAAACTGAGTAAAGTTAAAGGTTTTATTGCAAACTTTAAACAGAAACCCGACAGGGTTGTTCAGCAGACCATTGGGCAAACAATTAACAAAAGGAAAAAAAAAGTCAAGATTAAAAGCTAAGGGTTAACTTGGGCAGACCGGCATCACAAAGCTCTACTAAAACCAAGTTCAACAGTATACCGAGTTTAACAAACAAAATCCAAAACTGCAAACAGGTTTAGCAAACAAAGTTCAAAAGCAAGGCAGAAGAGGAGGACACTGCATGTTCATTTCTGAGCAGCAGTCCCAGTAGTGCTGCTTCTTCTTCTTCCTCCAGTTTAACAGCAGCTTGCATCCATCGAAGATGCATTACTGCCACCGTCTGGTGTTACTTAGCCAGTCAACCACCTTTTCAAACGTGACTCCCCCCCCCACACCCATATCATTCTCCGGTGGTTACCATACCTTCTGCAGTTAATAAATACATGTTCAATTGTTTACATAACACCACACCAATTACATATCCCCATTAACCCTTTAAAGCCGGTCGGAGCAGGCACGCTCCATTTTGCGTAACTATTTTTAAATCCCGGTATCACTGCAACCACGTAAGCTAGCGCAATCATTTTTTTTGCATATGAAACCGGAGGAGTTGTACTTGCATCTTAAGCCATCAGCTTGTCCTAGGTCACAGTTTCCTTCCACATACTGTATTACTGGAACATCTAGAGAGCTGGGCCGGACTCTCTGGTACAGCACTCGACTGGTTCAAGTCCTACCTTAAGAACAGGAACGTCTATGTGTCAATTAGCCAATTTTCATCACAAAATATAGAAATCACATGCGGGGTCCCCCAGGGTTCCATCCTAGGGCCCCTCTTATTTAGCATTTACATGCTCCCGTTAAGCCAGATTATAACCACCAATAATATTATGCACAATTATGTAGACGATACTTAACTTTATATCTCAATGTCACCAGGTCATGTTGAACCTATCCAAACTCTTAATAAATGCATTGAGCAAATTAATTACTGGATGTCTCATAATTTCCTTCAACTGAACAATAACAAAACTGAAGTACTTATCTTTGGACCCAAAAAAGATCGATTAAATATCAGTAATCAGCTCAAACTGGTCCAACTAGAAACTACCGACCAGGCCAGAAATTTAGGTGTAATAATGGACTCAGACCTGAACCTCCAGGGCCACATAAAAGTTATAACAAAGTCAGCCTTCTATCACCTGAGGAACATTTCTAGGACTAAAGGACTTATGACACAAGGAGACCTAGAAAAACTCATGCATGCATTTATCTCTAGCTGCCTTGATTACTGTAACACAGTTTTACCCAAAAAATCAATTAGACAACTGCAGCTGATTCAGAACGCTGCTGCTCGTGTTCTCACTAGAACCAAGAAAATAGAGCACATTACTCTAGTTTTACAGTCACTACACTGGCTCCCTGTAGCTCAGAGAATAGACTTTATAGTGCTTTTATTAGTTTATAAATCCTTGAATGGGTTAGCACCAGAGTGCATTAGGATTCTGCTATCATGGTACAAACCATCCAGATCAGTTAGGTCCTCTAGATCTCCTCTATCAACCGTCCCTAGAACCAGAACTAAACATGGAGATGCAGCTTTTAGTTTCTATGCTCCTCACATCTGGAATACACTATCAGGAGAATGCAAAGCTGCAGAGACACTGAACTCTTTTAAGTCTAAAATTAAAACTTACTTATTTAGACTTGCTTATGAGTAACTGATCCTATTATGGCTCTCTATTTGCGAATGCTTTCTTGTAAATGTTTTCTTGTATTTTACTTTTATAGTGTTTTGTTTTATCTTTTATGTTTTATTTTAATCATGTAAAGCACCTTGAATTGCTTTGTGCTGAAAGTGTGCTATACAAAAAAAATTTGCGTCACCTTGCCTTGCCTTCCCTTAAGATAGGAAAAAAGTAGTAAACATGATTTAAATTCCTATATTATAGACTGAATTATGGATCAACTTATGTAATGAGGGGTCTCCAGATGTGACACAGACTGTGGACAGAGAGATCACTGACAGCAGTAATACCTCAGATATATTCCATCAGGGCCAAATTAGCAGCACAGAGGGAGTGTGGGTTGGCCCTGATCTCAGTACTGCTGAAATTAACATCCAGGTTAAAGATGACATGAAAATTTGGGGTCTCTGAATCAATGGGAAATACTGCTGTGAGTCAAACAGGTCCAAGAAGGAAAGTGAAGGGAAAGACGAAGTCTGGAGATGAGCGAACAAAAACCCTGATTGCGAAGTTGGTGTGAAGATTGTTCAAAGTCACACTGTGCCCAGACTACATTCTTATCAGCTGTTTCATGTGTTTGAGTGAATCTGTGACTGAACTGTAATAGTGTTCAAAAGTAAATGTGAGGAGGAAATAAATGAAAACAAAGTGTGATTAATGATGAAGAATGAGAAGAAGCTGAGACTCAGCTGTCATGCTGCTAATGTTTCTCAGGACCAGCTGTACATGTTGCATTTACCGTAAAGAAACTGGAAATCTGTGTGGAGCTGAGCCAGGGGAATTCTGAGGATCAGCAATAATCTCATGCAGCATAAACTCAACCATGTTTTAATATGTGTTGATATAGATGTGACTGGATCATATTCTGACTTTAGATATCCAAATATGGTTGACTTTAAACAACAGGATTATCTTGCTGATTAAAGTCCTTTAAGATGGCGCAGGCGAGGTCGGCTGCCGTACTGGATGCTCTGCCCCAACTTTTTCACTTTTTTTCTTTTTTCGTCACTTTTTCCTATATCTGCCATAATTTTGCATGGGCATCATGCAAAACACACAAATTCGCTACAGTAGAGACACCCTGGTTTCTATTGGTCTACAATACACAAACATTTCACCATGGAGATCCTGAGAGAGAACAAAGGACGCAACCCTAAGCGACGGCCTCGAGGGAAACGAGCTGGCATCAGGAACAGGCTACGGGCTCGCGCACACCGCGCACCCATGCCCAGTATCCTGCTAGCCAATGTTCAATCCATCGAGAACAAGCTTGATGACCTCAGAGCCAGAATTAAGTTCCAGAGAGACATTCGGGACTGCAACCTCCTCTGCTTCACCGAGACTTGGCTGAACCCAGCAATACCAGACCACGCCGTGCAGCCGGCGGGGTTCTTTTCGGTTTACCACATGGACAGGACAATGCAGTTGGGGAAGAAAAGAGGTGGTGGAGTGTGTTTGATGGTGAACAACAGATGGTGCGACAGCACAAACATCTCCCCACACACATGCTCTTGCTCGCCAATCTGGAACTTTTGATCGTTAAATGTCGCCCTTTCTATCTCCCTCGGGAATTCACTGCGGTCATTGCCTGCACTGTTTACATTCCGCCTCACGCGGACTCAGACACTTCCTTATGTGAGCTGCATGAGGTTCTCACATCAACAAACACTTCAACAAGATGCCACACTCATTGTTATGGGAGATTTTAACAGATTAAATCTCAAACGGACATTTCACAACCTTCACCAGCACATCAACTGCCTCACCCGGAGCACTAGGACATTAGACCACTGCACCCCATTCAAGAACTGTTACAAGGCTCAGCCCCTGCCGGCATTTGGAAAATCTGACCATGCCGCCATCTTCCTCATGCCTGCTTACAAACAAAGGTTAAAGCAGCAACCACCAATCATGAGGGAGGTCGCTCGCTGGACGGACCAATCAGTGTCCGCGCTGCAGGACGCACTGGATGACGCAGACTGGGACATGTTTCGGCGCAGCTCTGATGACATCAACATGTTTACAGAAGCGGTTATGGGATTCATCGGGAAACCACCAGAAAGATCTATCATCAGAACTTTTCCCAACCAGAAGCCGTGGGTGGATAAAAACATCCGCGACGCTCTGAGATCACGCACCGCTGCCTACAATGAAGGGCTCGTCTCCAGTAATATGGACCTATACAAGGCTGAGTCTTACAACGTGCGCAGTGCAGTCAGCAAAGCGGAGCTACGGGGAAAAACTAGAGTCACAGCTATGTCAGTGTGACTCTAGGAGCCTGTGGAAAGGACTGCGGACAATAACGGACTATAAACGACCAGCTTCTTCAATGATGAATGCTGACGCTTCACTGGCTGATGAGTTGAACACGTTTTATGCTCGCTTTGACGCGGCAGCAATTAAAACTACAAACAGCTGCACGCGCTCGGAGTACACCAGTGAAGAAAATGCATTCGTCATCACAGAGCATGCCATGAGGAACACCTTCAGGAGGGTGAACACCAGGAAGGCAGCAGGACCTGATTCAATCCCTGGCCGGGTCCTGAGAGCCTGCACTGACCAGCTAGCACCGGTGTTCACGGAGATCTTCAACCTGTCCCTGGCCCAAGCTGTGGTTCCCACGTGCTTCAAACAGTCCATTATTGTTCCAAAGAAACAACAGCCCGCTTGCCACAATGACTACCGTCCAGTAGCACTGACTTCAATTGTAATGAAGTGTTTTGAAAGACTGATGAGAGATCACATCACTTCGACTCACTTCAGTTTGCTTACCGGACTAATCGTTCCACAGACGATGCCATATCTCACCTGCTCCACACACCCCTGAGTCACCTGGACACTGGAAGAGGGAAATATGTTAGGATGCTGTTCGTGGACTACAGTTCAGCATTCAACACAATAATTCCCTCTAAGCTTTTCACCAAGTTGACGGATCTAGGACTCAGCTCATCACTGTGTCAGTGGATCCTCAACTTCCTCACAGACAGACCCCAATCAGTGAAGGTGGGAAAACAAGTCTCCATCTCACTCAGCACTGGAGTGCCTCAGGGCTAGGGATGGGTATCGAAAACCGGTTCTTGTTGAGAACCGGTTCCCACTGTTTCAATTCCTTGGAATCGTTTGCCATTTTTGCAAACGATTCCCTTATCGATTCCAGTCGCCCCGAATGACGTCACCACGTTGCGGAGCGTCATTTACCTGGCAGGAAACATGGCGCCTAAGCGGCTCAAACGCTCAAAAGTTTGATTATACTTTATGAGAACCGATGACAACAGGGCAACTTGCAAAGTAGATATTTCATTTAAGGGAGGAAACACTACGAATATGCAAAAGCATTTGCTCACAAAACACGCGATGACACGCGTTTTTAATTCCGCTCCGGACTCGTGACTCTCAACCCAGCAGCAGCGCTAACGTTTGCACGTCCTCTCCCGTTAATACGGCAGGTAAATAATCAACTAACAGTGCATATTATGTTAGCGCAATCTGCCTTATTACAAGACCTGCCATTACTGTACATGTAGGTGACCATGATGAGAGAGACAGACAGAGTCTGGCTGGCGCTCGCTGGCAGTTCTCGCTGCAGTCTACCGGTAGCGTCTCCTTTCAGGCCAGGATAGACTAATGTCACCGAGCAGTGTCTAAGTTTGTGGTCAAAGGCTTGCACCCATTTGCCACAGCAGATGCCCCCGATTTTTGATAAGTGAATGTGTTTAATTGTAGGCAGGGACATTACTGGATATTCTTGTGTAATTGCCACAGAACAATTTATGTTATACTTTGTTATTGCTACAGAAGAATGTTGCAGCTTTAAGGCAGGGATGACTCCTGGAGTTGCTTTCTCACTGCATATGCTTTATTTCACAATCAGATCGATTCGATAACAAAAACATACAGCAGCTCCTCTCCTACTCCTAGCCCTTCGCTGCGGTGGAAAAAAGAACGACTTCAATCCCCTTCAAGGAACATACGTACAAAATAGTTTTCCTGATACACCAATGGGGCGTTCAATGCCATCTTGTAAATATGAGTACTCTGGCAGAGTAACAGTTCAAATGAAAAATACACCAGAACAAACAAGCAAACAAAAAAAGAAGTGTGGGGTACCTTTGAACCAATGAACAAAGTATAACAATTTATACTTTTTAACATAACCCGACCCCGTCAATATGTGATATGTCTCACAAGAATATTTATTTTATTATTTTACATTTACAATTTTTTTTTTTCCTGGGGACCCTGTGACACCCCATTGAAGAGCCGTAGGCTGGATCTCTCAAGATCTCACTGTTGGGTTTGTAAGGCCATGTTACTCCTAAATTTCTATCTTGTTCAAAGAGAAGATATAAAACAAAGCTCTGAGCTAATCGACCTTAGTGTTCTCCTTTTTTAAAAAAAAAAAAAAGAATCGATAAGAGAATCGATAAAGAATCGAATCGTTAAACAGAATCGAAAATGGAATCGGAATCGTTAAAATCTTATCAATACCCATCCCTACTCAGGGCTGTGTTCTAAGTGTTCTAGTAACATTGTGAGGAACCTTGGAGTCATCTTTATACAGGATATGTCCTTCAATGCACATATTAAACACATATGTAAGACTGCTTTCTTCCATTTGCACAATATCTCTGAAATTCAAAATATCCTGTCTCAGAGTGACATAGTGATGCACAAATCATGAACGAATCGTTCACTGCTCGAGAATCACTTTACTGACTCATGAATCATGATTGACAAGCCCAACTGACTCACTGACTCATCCCTGTTGCTGTTAGCAAACTAATTCCATTAGTAGAAATATATCTACCTTATAATTAAAATTGTGGGGAAAATACCAACAGCCAGTTTTTTAACAAAAACATTTCTGCCCTGAACTGGAAGAAAAAACCCTGTGCATACATCAAGACAATAGCTGCTTTCTCTGCTAACATGCTCACAGCACATTTTAGCTACTCACCCCCTCCCTCCTGTGCTGAATCATAGCATAAACAAATCACTTATTATTACTTATTTTTCCTAGAGTAAAAGTAGAATGGGAGGCAGAGCCTCCAGTTTTCAGAGCTCTCATCTATTGAATCAGCTTCCAGTTTGATACAGGAGACGGACATTATATCTACTTTTAAGATTAGGCATTTTGCAAAAGCATTTAAATTAGGGTTGGATTAGGTGACCCTTAATCTTCCCTTAGTTATGCTGCACTAGGTGTGGGCTGCTGGGAGATTCCCATGATGCGCTGTTTCGTCTTCAGTCACCTTTCTCTCTCACAATTTGTTAATAGACCTCTCTGCAGGGAATCACACTTGTTATTATTTCTGTGGCTCTCTTCAACCACATGTATTTTGTCCTGTCTTCCTTCTTTTACACCAGCTGGTCACAGTAGATGGCCGCCCCTCCCTGAGCCTGGTTCTGCTGGAGATTTCTAGCTGTTAAAAGGGAGTTTTTCCTTCTTGCTGGCATCAAAGTACTTGCTCATAGGGGGTCATCAGAATCAGAATCAGAATCAGAATACTTTATTGATCCCTGGGGGAAATTATTTTTTGTTACAGTGCTCCATTTTAAACCAACATTAAGACAAGACAGACAATACACTAACTAAGAATAGTACAATAAGAATAGTCATACGACTGTTTTTCTGTTTATGTATTATTTTAGGGTCTACCTTACAATATAAAGTGTTTTAAGCTGACTGTTTTTGTGATGTGGCACTTAATAAATACGATTGAATAAACTGAATTATGAAACACTGAATGATTCCAATCACTTTTTCTAATTAACTTACAGCCTTCATTCTTTATACAGATTGGGGAGTTGTGGTTTGTCAAATATCAGCTGTGATTATCTGGCAGCAGCACTGAAGTCCAACCCCTCCCATCTGAGAGAGCTGGACCTGAGTAACAACAGCCTGCAAGATTCAGGAGTGGAACAGCTTTGTAGTTTTCTGGAGAGTCCAGGATGTGGACTTGAAACTCTGAGGTCAGTCTCCATGTTTTAGTTGTGGTAAGATGAATATGATGTGAAAGTTGTGCTGACACTGAACTGCAGACATAAGGCTGATATTATACTGATTCACACTGAGGATCTTCATGGTAAAGACTTCTCTGGTTTAGTCCATTGACTGTAGCAGAAAAATGTTCACATTACAACCCTTAAAAGAAGAAGAAAATTTTTCCACTGGATAATTAGCTGTAAAACTCTACTACTCTCCATTCCACCTTAATATTTGGTGGAATGGCACTGACACTGAAATAAAAACCAAAATGGCCATTTGCTTTACAAACAGCAGTCCAACATAAAACATACACACATCATACAAAACACAGTCCGACATCCAAATCTCCAACACTGCCAGCATGAATCATGGGTAAAGGAAAGGAGTAACACTCTGATATTCAGGGTTAGAATGACTTTCATAAACCAAACTATGAAGAACAAAGCTGCATTAGATAGCTTATATGAATGAATGAGTGGACAAAAGTGGACAGAGATCATTTTCCCAACCTACAGCCTTCTTTTTTCTTTCTTTGAAATTCCTAGGTGTTATGGTCCTGGGTCGGTGACCCAGTGTTTTTGTTTTTTGTACTTTTACTTTTGATTTCATCATGGATTGTGACTATTGTGTTTTGGTTTCTTTCCTAGTTTTTCTAGCTCCCTAGTTTTGTGGTACTTCCTGAGTTCAGATTTTTAGGTTTTGTTATTTGGTTTCTGAGTGTAAATTCTGTGCTCCCTCTGTTCTGTGTCTTCCTTGCCTGTGTATCCTTTCTAGTGTAGTCAGGTCTCTGTGTAAAGTCAGCGTCTCTGAGATTGCGTCTTCACGTATGTTTTGAGTTTCCTGTTTTATTGTGAAAGTCTGTGTCTTATGTCAAGGTGTTCAGTTTGCGTTTCCTCTGTCTCGTCTTGTCAATCAGAATCAGCTGTGCCTCCCTCCTGTGTGTCATTTCCTCGTTCCCATCAGTGTATTTTTAGTGTGTGTTCTCTCATGTTTGTCACTAGTCCGTCTGTGTTTCTTCCCTGCACTTTCTACCGGAGTCTTCCGTTCAGGTTCGCTTTGTTAGTCATTCCGAGTTTAGGTCACCTTTAGGTTTTGTTTTACTTGCTGTATTTCTGTTTGTGCCACCAGAGTGTAAATAAAGCTCGCTCACATCCAAGCCAGCGTCTGGTTCCCCTCTCACACTCACCACACATCTGCCACCATCACATTCATCTTTTGTCCTTGTTCTACATCCCCATCATGGACTTCACTCCTTTCCAAACCAGCCTCGAGTGTCCTTTAATAAGCTCCTCCTCTGCTTACTTTATCTCTCTTTGAACAAGTTTATATGTCTCAGTCTTTTTCTTATCTCCCTCATAACAAGAAAGCTTCTTCTGACTGAGAACATGTTTGAGTGCTTTACTAGTCACTGGGGAAAACTGTTCCTGTTTTCAAAGTAATCCTCATTTTTCCCGTGTGCTCAGTTTGAGCTCTCTTCAGTACTGTGATCTGATAGATCCAGAGGGGCCATCACATTTAAAAGCTCCACTAACGGAGCCACAACACATCCAATACTTAGTTTGTCATGTTGAACAAACTGGAAGAAATGATTCAAGGACTTAGTCACAGAACAGAGATTAAGATCTCCAAAATAAAACTCGCTGCATCAGGGCATGTAGTTACTCTGAAAATTCTGCAGTTTCCCGTTTGAACCGGCTTCATGTTGGCTTCAGCTCTTTGGAGTTTCCATTTTCTAAACTTCTACATTCTGAACCTTCTCAGCTCTGAACAGATTATGAAACACTGAACGATTTCAAGCACACTTGTCTAATAAATGGGTATCTTTAATTCTTTATACAGATTGTGGCGCTGTGGTTTGTCAGAGATCAGCTGTGATTATCTGGCAGCATCGCTGAAGTCCAACCCCTCCTATCTGAGAGAGCTGGACCTGAGTAACAACAGCATGCAGGATTCAGGAGTGAAGAAGCTGTGTGGTTTTCTGGAGAGTCTAGAATGTGGACTTGGAACTCTGAGGTCAGTCACCATGTTTTAGTTGTTCTGAGATGAATATGACATAAAAGTTTTGCTGACTGCAGACATAAGGCTGACATTATATTGATTCACAATGAGGATCTTCTTTTCTGCTTTCTACTTCTTTGGGTTAGTCCATTGACTGTAGCAGAAGCATGTTCACATTCCAAGCAGTGATACTCAATGTATGGCCCGCGGACCTCTACAAGGTCCCAACTGGGCTACCGAGTGGGCACGCTCTTTTTTGTGTAACTATTTTTAAATCCCAGTAGCACTGCAACCGCACAAGCTAGCGCAATCATTTTTTTTTGCATATGAAACCGGAGGAGTTGTACTTACATCTTATGCCATCAGCTTGTCCTAAGTCACGGTTTCCTTCCACATAAAGCTTTGCAAAAATTGCATATAAAGTGCTTGCAGGAACAAAAACAAGCGCGAACGATCGCATGTCCACCATTTCCTGCCCAAAACCGGAAGTGACGTCATTTTCGCGGAAAATGTAGTTTTTTACTTGTAGGCCTCAAGAGCATATACTGGTGTTTTTAGAAGTCATGTTTGACTTTATGCTTTTCTGAATAGTATCTGGGATGCTTAGAACTCGAATTGCACTGCTGGAAATAGTTTATTTGCTGTTTTCTTTGCAAATTAGCATCATAGGATTGTTTTTCGTTTTTCCTGCAGTATATAAAAATGGTGTATCTTAAAAATAAAACTATGAAGACACTCAAAAAAAAATTTCCTGTTGTTGTAAACTATTTTTTGCAACTTTTTTGTATTTAAAGTTTTGAGGGATAAGCCTCTTAAATTTCTCCAAGTAGAAATATATGTAAAAACACCAAAAACGATTTTCAATTATTTTGTAGTTTATTGCACTTTTTTGCAATTAATGTAGTTACTATGGACTTAATGCATACATATTATTAAAATATGGGCTATAACAGTTGTATTGATGTATAGCAACTTGGAATGCTCCCAAAAATGGCACTACAGCATGTAAAAATATAAAGTAAGCTCTGGCGGACTTGGTTCTATGGTAGGTCTTAAAGGGTTAACTGGGTACTGTTCTTCCTCACAGTTCTAAGTATCAGACACAACAATGAATATTCCGCAGTTTACTCTCTTAAGCAGGTCAAAAGTCATGGCACACAACAATTTAGAATAGAATAAATAATAGAATAAAATTAGGTATTGCACCGTGGTGGTGGTGTTGTGTAGTCTGTTAATGGAGTGCATGTGAGAGTTCAGAGTGGTTGTGGCTTTTGGGAAGAAACTATTTTTGAATCTGTCTATGTGCTCATGCATCTGTAGCCAGGTTGAACAGGTCAGAACCAGGTTGGGAGCTTTCCTAGATGATGTTTGTAGCTCTGCTGAGGAAGTGGGAGGAATAGATGTCCAACAGGGAGGAAAGAGAACAGCCAATGGTCTTCTGTGGTGTCTTGACTACTCTGTAAAGCCTCTCCCTGTCTGCCATGATGTGCTTCCGGAGGACTCTCAGCCAACTTTACAACTTTTAAAAGCGAAGCCATGTGATTCCTTGAATAAAAAACACTACTTGTTTTTAAGTCTTTTTATGATAAATGCACAACTTGAATGTGAAAAATTACGAGTTTTTTCTCATGATTTATTTGAAGCTGCTTCCTGTTGGCTTCAGCTGTTTGCAATTTCCATTTTCTAAGCTTCTACATTCTGAACGTTCTTCAGCTCTAAACAGATTATGAAACATTGAATCATTCCAAGAACGCACTTTGTCTAATAAGCGTACATCTTTCATTCTTTATACAGATTGAAGGACTGTGGTTTGTCAGAGATCAGCTGTGGTTATCTGGTAGCAGCGCTGAAGTCCAACTCTTCCCATCTGAGAGAGCTGGACATGAGTGGAAACTACAACCTGCAGGAACCAGATGTGAAGCAGCTGTGTGAGCTTAAGGAGAGTCCAGACTGCAGACTGGAGGTGCTGTGGTCAGTAGAGTGTTGAATTGAGTTTGTGGTGCTTCTGCAGTATTGTACTAAACAGTCAGCATGAAACAAAGATCCAGTGTTTCCTGTAAAGCTGCAGCTTCTCAGTGAAGCTGTGAGAGGAAAATGGTGACAAGCTTCAGGATTGGACACAAACACTTCCTGTTTCTGCCTGACCTTCCTACCTCTATGGTCACTTTATAGTAACGGCTCACATGCTCTGATCAAACACTGTCAACAGCCAATCAGCTCTCTGAAAAAAGCAGCATGCAGACCAATGACTGCATTCATTTCCAAGTTTAAAGCAGTGACGAACACAATGTGTAGGTGAGGAAGAATTTAGTTAGACCAGTTGTTTGGACGGAATTCCTTCAGTGAATAGCAGGAACCATTACATCTGGATTGTTGGGATTGTTTGGGGGTTTCCTAAAGAGCTCAGAGTGGACAGACCGAGGTTATTCTAATGAATGAAAGTCCAAACTAAGACTAGGAGTGAAAAACCTTTTCATGAACTTAAACACTTGTTTATATCCTCTGCTCTTCCTTCTTCTCTCTGCAGGTGGAGGTCATGGTAAACAGGATGGTGTGTGTGCTGAGAGAGGAGGAGCTGTGTCCTGGTGATCTATTGAGGTTGAAGCAGCAGTGCAGAGACACTCTGACTGGGCCATGTTACTGTGAGGTGGAGAGGAGAGGAAAGCTTCATCCAGCAGTGACTAACAGAGGAATGTAAAGAAGTGCAGATGATTGTCAGTGCTGCAGACTGATGTGTGTATCTTTTTTGTGGTGAATTTCCGCAAAGTGGTTGGCTCGCCGTCTGTCACGACCATAATCTCATCCAAAATTTTCTGAAATATTTTGACCCTTACGAGCTTCAGCAACGAAGCAAAAATCACCTAATGCAACACACGTATGTAAGTCCTGGACCAAATTCCATGCAGCATGTTGACTCCTATAACAAACTGAAGCCTTTTGGAATCTGTATAAATGGAGCCATTGATGGCTTTTTGAGAGTTTTGATTTGGCTTCATGCCTATTCAACAAACAGTGATGCCAAAATCAACACACATGCACACACACAATGACTGATTAAAAGAATATAAGCATGGTCACATAACCCAATGCCATTCAGACACGTAAACAATATGAGCTGCTTGTCCAAAAAACATCCAGAAAAGCAGTCATTGTCTTTTAGTTCCTGGAGACGATTTTTCCAGTGCTGAGCATGATGTTGTCTCAGAGAGGCTAACCAGCCTTCAATACACTGATTCTGATTGCTGGACCCAGTAATAAGAATTACAGAGAAAGAGAGACACAGAGCGAGAAAAAAAAGTTTGCTTTAACACCCACCATGCACATAAACCATGCTCATTATCATTGTGTTCAGGATATGAAAAAATGTATATTTCATGCATGCATATTAGGCAGTATAAAATCATAATGCCTAAAACAATTCATGTTCAACAATTCCTTTAAATTTTCCACAATATCATGCATCTACCACTGTTCTTGTTGTTGAGTATTTCTGATAAACTCCTCAACAGTCTTTGTGGATGTTCATGTTTTACAAACTGTCTATGAGAAGCTGGAGACGTTTCTGCTCCACATCCACTGAGTAGCCGCTCACTTTTGTTTTAGCCCAGGAGCCCACATACAGGTGACATCATTTCAAAGAAACAAGGCCTCATTTGTCTTTGGTCTATGGGTCTCTTTGGGCCTCAACACAGGCTTCATTTGGACACGCCCCCTGTGCTCAACACAGAAGATACATTTCATCATTACATTAACTATGTAATGCCACATGGAAAGCATTAGCTGCAGTTAATATAACATACTATGATGTATGTGGTTTGTACCTGTAAATCCAGGTAGTTGTGGTGTTGCATGTGTTGGATGTACATTTGCTTTTACTGGCTTGGAACCAGCTGTAAAAATGCATCATGTTGACTTTGCTCTTAACTGGTCTTATCATTAAGAGGCGCTGTTTGCATTAGCTAATGTGAAAGCTGTAACAGTGACAGACTTGGTTAAATGAAGGTTTATTTGTCTTCATGAACACATGATCAGATTATAGAGCTCATATGGAGTCATGACACAAACATGGTTTTACCTGCTTTTAGTGACAGGCTTTGTAATTCAAGCTGAGGATACAATGGTGTGATACAAAGATTTACAGCACATGAAGCAGAAACATTAAAACCATCACCTTATCTGAACTAAATACAACAAACATCCTGCTACAGTTTAATAATGAACCAATCCAGCAACAATGAAGGAAGAAACCAAGATGCTCCTGACTCTGGTAAAGGAGAGGACATGAAACACAGACTGCTCTCTGCAAATGTCTAAGCTGCAGGTAACAATCTGTTGGTCATTTTCAAACCCAGAGACTGTAAACACTGAGCAGAAACACAGAGTTCACCCCAGAAAATCTACATGTGCAGCTAAGAAGTGACTTTAGGTTTAAACTTTAGTGTTTTATACAAATAAAATTAAATGTCTCATTTCTCCTCTGACTGACCCACTCGTGCTGCCCTCCTGTGGTCATGGCTGCAGACATGCCACAGGCTTCAGTCCTTCCCCCTGAAGCCCACCTCTCATAGCACACTACATAATCAGTGACCCAAAGCCACAAACGTGCAGCACAGCTGTACTGCAGTCCCAGCCACACGAAAGGAGTCGAGGCGTTTTTGGCTCTTTCCTGGACCCATCGCTGCTCCTCAGGGTTGCTGATTGTAACCAGGTCATTGTGTTTCTGTCTGCAGTAATTCAAGGCTTTCTCCCAGGTTTTGTTTTCCCTGATCAGAATCAGCTTATCTGCCATAAAATCACAGAAAACATGAAAATGAGTTAAAGCTGAATGCCATTGTGCACTCTGTGGCAGCTTCGAAAGAAACAGCTTTATTTGTTGGAACAAAATATGTCAAACAAAATACTAAACAAACAAAGGAAAAACTAGGAAACTTGAAAGATCCAAGGTAAAACAGATATACAAAGCAAGATGGCAGGCCCCGTGGATAAAGGAAGCAAAACTGAAGTCAGCACAGGCAGAAAACACAGGGATGGGACTAAAAGCGTAAACAGCCACAGAGACAGAACACAAAGAGAACAGAAAGGGACTGAAAGAATCATTGGGTAGGTTATTGGACCGACTGGAAATGGTGGGAACAAACATGAAAAACAAGAAATATAGTACTAAAAATGTAAATACTGGAATCTCAAAAGCAATTTAAAGAACTTATACAAAGCTAGAATATGCAAATCCCCGAAATCCAAAAGAACAAGTCATAAAACCATAATAAACACAAAACCCGGACAAAGACCCAGGACTATGATACGGTATGGTAGGTCCAGTTTTAGGCAAAGAACAAAGAAAAAACATTTCGGTGATTCTTCAGATGAATCAGTCGCTCTACAGAGAAATCTCTGTTCCAACCATCAGCTAAACATCTTCACCTGCAGAAATAAGTGGCTGAAGAAACACACTGACCTAAATCCTCTCAGAGACTCCAGCAGTTCATCTGTTGGACAAACAGCTGAGATAAATCTGTGTAAACTCACCATCATAGCAGAAGAAAGGCTTTCTGTGGTCACATCCAGCAGAGCTCCATCTTCCTGATCTCTCTAACAGAGTCGTAGCACATGTCCTGTTGTTTAGTCCATCATTAAATGAGTCCATGTCCCAGTATCTGAAAGAGAAATTACTCCCATCTGACCACCTCCAGCTGTCTCTGAACATCTTTATCAGCTAATTTGTCTCATTCTTAAAACTGCCTCTTTCAGGAACATGTGATATAACTCAGATTATAAACTAGATTATAACATTATTAAATATTGTATTATCATATTACTGTCCACATATTCTCACCGTCATAGCAGATGAACTGCAATGTGTGAGTACATTGAACATCTGCCCACTTGTCTACTGCCTTCACACAGTTCTCAGGGTATGCTTTGTCATTTGGCTCTTTATCTCCCCAACAGGTCTTATTTTCAGTGTATTCCTCCCCCGGCAGAGACCAGTGCCACGTCCTGTTGTCTCCTGGCTTGCTGTACAGTCCAATCCAGGCTTCTGTTTGATTCTGTGCAGAGTCTTGAAGTCTTCTCATGTCTGTCAGGTCAAACACTTTGGCCAGGTCTGTGTACTTCTCTCTGCAGTATGCCCGTGCTTCATCCCAGCTCATCTCTTCTTTAATAAAGTGGTACTCATACAGGTGACATGTGATGAAGACACACTGACCTGAAACAGAAGAAATACTGTTGAATATCTGCTGATACAAGCAGGAAACTCATGTTCCCATCAAACTGTCCAGTTTACAGGTCAATCCTTGATTTTCTCAGTAAGAGTTCATTTGTTTAATGAGTCCTGATCAAACTAAAGGATTTCAGGTGGAAACAATCAGGAGCCCTGGTAAAATGATCACTCACCCATCAGCAGAAGCAGAAACAGACTCCACTGCATCATCGCTCTGTCACATGAAAATGACTTTTCTGTCATTTGGAGGAAACAATGAATCCAGCAGCTCTTCAGTGTTTGATGGACACGCAGCACTTTATATTAAACACAGATATCTAGTTTGTCACACACTGCTGTAAGAAATATATGATTGTTCTTAATAAATGATTATCTGTTTAAAATTGTCCAAGAAGAAAAAAGCAACAGTTCAAATGTGGTCCACACAGCACCTCTGTACACAAACATGAAATGAGCCTGCAGGTTTGAAACTTACATCTGGTTCTTCTCTGGTGTTCATGCAGACAGCTGTGCAGTAAATAACCATCTGTACTAACACACTCTCTCTTTGTACTCAGCATTTCAATATTAAGATACAAATTTCCCTCTGACACAAAGACACAGTGTATGTATGGCTTATGACTTGTTCATGGAAAAAAGACACAAAGCACCTCACTGTGGACTGTCCAGCAAGCAGGAACAGGAAGTTTTATTCTAATTTCTAAAAAGTATTTCCTTGTTTGTTGGGGTGATTGTGTTTATAGTGGGGCAAAAAAGTATTTAGTCAGCCACCGATTGTGCAAGTTCCCCCACCTAAAATGATGACAGAGGTCAGTAATTTGCACCAGAGGTACACTTCAACTGTGAGAGACAGAATGTGAAAAAAAAAATCCATGAATTCACATGGTAGGATTTGTAAAGAATTTATTCGTAAATCAGGGTGGAAAATAAGTATTTGGTCAATAACAAAAATACAACTCAATACTTTGTAACATAACCTTTGTTGGCAATAACAGAGGTCAAACGTTTACTATAGGTCTTTACCAGGTTTGCACACACAGTAGCTGGTATTTTGGCCCATTCCTCCATGCAGATCTTCTCGAGAGCAGTGATGTTTTGGGGCTGTCGCCGAGCAACACGGACTTTCAACTCCCGCCACAGATTTTCTATGGGGTTGAGGTCTGGAGACTGGCTAGGCCACTCCAGGACTTTCAAATGCTTCTTACGGAGCCACTCCTTTGTTGCCCGGGCGGTGTGTTTTGGATCATTGTCATGTTGGAAGACCCAGCCTCGTTTCATCTTCAAAGTTCTCACTGATGGAAGGAGGTTTTGGCTCAAAATCTCACGATACATGGCCCCATTCATTCTGTCCTTAACACGGATCAGTCGTCCTGTCCCCTTGGCAGAAAAACAGCCCCATAGCATGATGTTTCCACCCCCATGCTTCACAGTAGGTATGGTGTTCTTGGGATGCAACTCAGTATTCTTCGTCCTCCAAACACGACGAGTTGAGTTTATACCAAAAAGTTCTACTTTGGTTTCATCTGACCACATGACATTCTCCCAATCCTCTGCTGTATCATCCATGTGCTCTCTGGCAAACTTCAGACGGGCCTGGACATGCACTGGCTTCAGCAGCGGAACACGTCTGGCACTGCGGGATTTGATTCCCTGCCGTTGTAGTGTGTTACTGATGGTGACCTTTGTTACTTTGGTCCCAGCTCTCTGCAGGTCATTCACCAGGTCCCCCCGTGTGGTTCTGGGATCTTTGCTCACCGTTCTCATGATCATTTTGACCCCACGAGATGAGATCTTGCGTGGAGCCCCAGATCGAGGGAGATTATCAGTGGTCTTGTATGTCTTCCATTTTCTGATGATTGCTCCCACAGTTGATTTTTTCACACCAAGCTGCTTGCCTATTGTAGATTCACTCTTCCCAGTCTGGTGCAGGTCTACAATACTTTTCCTGGTGTCCTTCGAAAGCTCTTTGGTCTTGGCCATGGCGGAGTTTGGAGTCTGACTGTTTGAGGCTGTGGACAGGTGTCATTTATACAGATGATGAGTTCAAACAGGTGCCATTCATACAGGTAACGAGTGGGGGACAGAAAAGCGTCTTACAGAAGACGTTACAGGTCTGTGAGAGCCAGAGATTTTCCATGTTTGAGGTGACCAAATACTTATTTTCCACCCTGATTTACGAATAAATTCTTTACAAATCCTACCATGTGAATTCATGGATTTTTTTTCACATTCTGTCTCTCACAGTTGAAGTGTACCTCTGGTGCAAATTACTGACCTCTGTCATCATTTTAAGTGGGGGAACTTGCACAATCGGTGGCTGACTAAATACTTTTTTGCCCCACTGTATTTTTACTTGACTTTGGCCTTTGACTTGAGATTATTTATATATTTTTGCATTTAAGAAAATGTTTTCTTTAAAAAGTTAAACTTAAACATAAACAAGAAAATGTTTTAGTTGTTTGTTTGTTTTTGACAAATGTTGTATGGAGTTAAATTTTAAAAACTGCAATATTAAAAATAGAAACAAATGAACAGTTCATTCTGTTTTGAATATTTATTATTGTTTGTTAATAAGACAAAAGTAGTTCTTATTAGATTACATGAGAACTAAAGTAATCACTCTAATCTGAACATTTGCTCACACTGATTATGGTAAACCAGTATTTGCTCAGGTTACTTTAAACATATCACTTTTATCACTGAATACAATAAACTCGAACTCATATCAAGTAACTTGTAAATAACTGTTCATATAAAGCCATTATTAAACAATGTGTACATTGGTAATTTTAATTGCGTCTCACCTCAAAACACACATAAAAAACATAAATTGAAAAGATATATGAGCCTGATTAACCTCACTGTTACAAATACCACCGCAGGGAAAAGGGTAACACCACCTGGGTCTGGGTGCAGTTTCCCCCTCCAGGGGCAGGGGTACCTAGACCCGGTTTGTAGAGTACGCTTGGGGAGTGTGATCGCGTATACAGTGTCTCTTTATATTTGTCTCCACGTCGGTTGAGTGTGAAGTGCATATGAGAGCATGAGGGTGGGAATGGATGTTTGTGTCTGTGTGTGCCTGTATGTTTGTATTTATATGTCAGGTTGGGTATCAGACGCCACCTCTCTGGGGACATCTCGGGCCTTCCAAGGTTTGGAGGCCTATCTCCACCCACCACCACTTCTCCTGCCGGTGGCGGACTCCCTCAGGTGTCGGTGCGTTGGTGGTTCTTTGTATCTGGGGGTGGGCGTCCGGGTACACACCGGCTCACTCCTTGGCGGCCGCTTATTGGGGCTCGCTCGGGCCATTTCGGAGGTGAGGTGCCCCCGGCCTCTCAGCCTGGGGCTCGGTCACTCAGGCACAGCTGGCTGCCGGCGGAGCCCACGGGCGCATCACTGCAACTCCCCCTGGCTTCTGCTCCGCGGCTGCTGAATGAGCCCTCATCTGGGACTCTCCTTAGCTCTTACTGGGACAGTGGCGCGGCTGCCCCTCTGTGGGTCTTCCTTGGTCTCTTGTGTTCTGGGGGCCTCTGGATGTCTGGAGTTTTGATCTCCTCCATACCCCCCGCTTGATACCATAAAGGACAGGGCTGTGGCTCCCCACACTCCCTAGCAGATCATTACATGGAGAAACCTTTGGAATGCAAGCATGCTGATCCACACAGGTATGCACACAGGTGTACACATGGGTATTCACAGACGCGGACTAAAGCTTTCTTGGCTGCTGCCTCAAAGCACACTGTGCGCTGTCTATCTTGCGTGCTGAACAATATCGTCTATTATTTAGTAACTATTGATATCTATGACTAGCTAGTTTATTGTGATGGTGCTTTTTTTTCTATTATTATGTTGCTCTTTGTTGTTTGCTGTCTCCTCTGTTTGTTTTTTTGTTTGTTTTCTCCATACAGGTGACCCAGGAGTTTTTTTTGTTGTTTGTTTTTTTTTTCTCTCTTCCCCCCCCCCTTCTCACCGTCTCTTCTCCCCTTTGGTTTTCTTTCTTTCTCTCCCCCTCTTTCATTCATTCCCCCTGTCCTATTAAAAAAAAAAAAAAAAAAAAAAAGATGACAAAGGATGAACTGAAGCTCCGCCATCACGTGATGTCGCATGCTGCTGTTTCTGATGTCATTTAAAAAAGAAAAAAAAAAAAAAAAAAAAAAAAAACCAAATACCATTTGTGCATCATTAGCAAAGCTACTGTACTTGAAGCTCACTTTACCTGCTACCAACAAGGGTAGCTACCAACTTTGATTACTTCTAATCAGTTTCCAAAGTTATGCTTTACTTTAACATGTTTACAACAATCTTATCATTGTTACTGTTTTACATAGGAGTCATTTTGAGGACAATTACTCCACCTGGGTAATAAAATAAAGAGGCACGGATCATACTTTGTTTAAAGCGTCAACTACAGGATTTATTCTGCAGGCTTCCCTATAAGGCTTCTTCCTGAGAGCATTGTGGCATCTTTAGGGAATCCAGTTTGATAAAACTTCAAGAGTAATTAGATAAAAACTGAATCTGAACAAAAAATATTACTGTGGTGTCCATTTTTTTAACTTGCGTTAAAACATGAACTGAACTGTAATCCCCAGAACTTATGCACCATTTTTATATCTCTTGACTTTTTAACTATTATTTTAATCCATATTTATGTCTTAAAACTACATTTTTAACCTTTCACAAAGACTATGTAGCATAAGTACCACACTGGGTTTTTTTTGGATCATCATAATTACTTAAAGCTGGTCTATGTTCAGCATTGCAAGTAACTAATCATGACTAAAAAAAATAGTCATATTTCACAATTAAGAAAAAAACTTGCTGATGTCCACTCAGGAAAAGGGGGATTTATAGTCAGGGTTGGGGGTTAGGATGTGATCGTTATTATGGTTACAGAGCTGTAGTACGGTTTTGGGATTAGAGTTTGATGTGTTGTGTGATGGTGTTTACACGCTGCAAAACTGTAATATCACCACAATGTGGTTGGTCACTTGGACCGGCATCAGTTTGATGATCCAGGAGCAACACCGTCAAGAGGATACACATTGTGCCTCTTTTTGAGCAGCTTAACTAAACACAGACACACAACGAAGAGTGAAAACTACTTTCCTACGTCTTTTACAGTGTTTGAAAGAAGACAGCGATCACATGACTGTGGAATCTGCTTTATTGAGGAAAGGATCAGGAAGTGAAAATACAACAAACAGCTGACAGCTCAGAGTGTGGTTTCATCTTTGCATCCATCTGTGTGTGTGTGTGTGTGTGTGTGTGTGTGTGTGTGATGACACTGGAAAGTCACACACACAAACACCCACAGAGCTCCGCCCCCTCCAGCCTTACATCCAAACAAAGCAATCAGACACTCAGTTTCCCAGCACACACCTCGCTGTCCTCCGGCCTGCACAGACCAGGTCCATCCTGGAGGAAGCTCACCTGAGCAGTTCCTCCTGTCAGACAGCTGTAAAGACTCTGAGAACACTCTGCACACACTACATGATGACTCCACCACTGAGGCTCCAGTAGATCCACCACAGTCCAGTTTCAGCCTGACTCAAACAGCCTGGATCAAACACAGAGCTGCCAACTGCTGCTGCTTTTGCTTCCAGCTATCAGACAGAAGCAGAACCAGCTCCAGGTCTACAATCAGGATCCACTACTGGGAACCAGCATCAGTCCTGGGGCACAGAGAGAGAAAACAAGGAGACGGCTCATCATGAGAACAGGACCTGTATTGCTTTAACCAACAGCTCCAAACTGGTCCCCACAGTCTGCTGGTGTGTAGCAGCAGATGTGCCGGCACAAAGACTAGAAATCTTTTATGATCTATTCAAATGAATCATGAGGATAAATCAAAGCAGCCTGGAGCAACACCTGGTTTTGGACTGATTGGGGAAGAAGTCGTAGACTCTGCAGAGTGCCAAGACAGGATGACGACCACCAGGGGGCGTCATGGAGTGAAGCCTGGCCAATGGCATCACTGGAACATAAAAAATAAAAACAGTCTGAACACAGAAGGGAAACTTTGACACATAATAAACTGCCAGCTGTTGGCAGCTGAACACATGAAGAAGAAGCTGAGACGTCTTCACTAAAAGTGCTTTTATAAAACCTCCACATGTACACCCGAACACGTTGTTCTCCATGAGACCAAATCTCACTCAGATCTAGAAACACCTGGTACCCTCACACAGTTTTAATGTCTCACTGATGAAGTTGAATTATGAATATTTTTTTCCAGTGGACTGTGTGTGAGACACCCGGTTTTACTGTGAAAGGAGCAGAACTGCAGACGACACTAGTTTTACATAAAGATGAAACCATCAGCAGCAAACAGTGAGTCACCTGACTTAGGCAGAACATTTGTGAAGCAGAGCTCAGAGTCGGGTTTGAAGAACATCTCCTTCTGAGGTCTCCACAAGCTCAGAGCTGCAGGATCTTTGTTCCAGTCCTCTGCCTGTTTCTCACCGAACCTGTGAGCCAAAGATGTATCTGCAACACAGAGAACGAGGGTCAAAGGTCAAAGGTGATGGCTCAGGCTGAACTGACACGTCACAGTTCTAATGTTTTTTTGCCTAAAACTTAAACCCAACAATCCAACTGATCCAATCAGTCCAAGTTATCCTTACTTTGGACTAACTGAAGCCCTTCAGGAGCTCCATTAGCTTCTGGAAGTCACAGCTTCTCTTTTCTTTGTTGCAACTATAGTCTGGTGTTAATTAATTTTAGTCTGATCTAACCTGGTTTTCGCCTGGGATAAACTGGTTTTAGTCTGGTTTAAACTGGTGTTTCAGTGAGTGCTGGTCTGACCTCCACTCTTCCTCCTGTAGATGACTCCAGCCACAAACAAGATCAGGCCCAGGATCAGTCCTATGGCTCCAACTATGATCAGTCTCTCTGTTTCAGGCATGGGCGGGACTGAAGACACACAGGTGAGAGTCACACAGGTGAACGGACACACAGGCAGTGTACAGGTGTGTCGATACAGACAGGTATTTACCCCAGTTAATAATCAGTGGTTCATCCAGGCTGGCGTGCTCCACCATACAGGAGATCTTCTCGCCAGACCTTCAACACAAACACAAACCAACATCACTGATATTTATCTGATTTGTGTGATCAGCTGATGGTTACCTGATCACCTGTAACACATTTTATATCATGGACATGACTCACAAATAGGGATGGGTACTGGTATCCAGTGCCATGATGGCACCGGTTCTGACATAAACGGTAGCAACCAGACCGAAAAGCAGCACACATTTCGGTGCTTTTTTTTCCTGAGATGTCATACACTTTGAATTCTAGCCAATCATTTTACGTTTCTGAGGATAGTAGGCGGGTCCAGGTACGTACGTTCTTTTAGAGCAGAGCTACAGATTAAAAATGCCCAAGGCGAAGCGGTCAAAAGTCTGGCTGTACTTCACAGCAAAATATGCAAACTCAGCAGCCTGCAACAAGTGCTTTAAGCTGATACTGTGCAAAGGAGGTAACACCTCAAATCTGATGAAACACCTGGCGACGCATAGCGTTTTTTTAAAAGCCGAAAAATGCGCCGTATTTGATAGCTTGCTGTGAGACCTCACACCGAGCACATCTACTGCGGGGTGGGCTGCCTGTTATCGGTCCCGGAGTTAGCAACATCCCCCAAAAACCCGAAGAGGAGAGTCCTGGCCCCTAGCCCTGCCAGTGTAGCAGAAATGATGATGGATGATGATGCAGCAGCAGCCGTTCTTCTCTGCGTGAGTAGTTTAATGTTGGCCGTGTGTAATTTACGTTGAGTAGGCTAACCACGTTATTACATTAATGCATGTAAGGTGAACTAGCAAACACCGTCGTAGTTACATGCAGCTGTTTGATGGCAGATACTCCCTTCATCCTGGCCAAAAAGGCTAAAATGACAAAAGAAAAAGTGGAAAACAGTTAAACATGAGAGGTTTTTGGACGATGTTTGTGTTTTTTCCATTGTTTAAGCACTGCTTCCAGCCAAGAGTGATACCATATATGCCCTCTAGCTGCAGAAAAGGCTAACATTGTTATCTTTTTACAAAAAAAAAAACAGCTAAACATGAGAGGTTTTTGGACCAATTGTGTGTTCTCCATTCTTTAAGCACCGGTTCGAGCACTGTTTAAGCACCGGCACCGTTTCAAAAGTACCGGTTTGGCACCGGTATCGGATAAAACCTAAACGATACCCATCCATACTCACAAAGGTGTGGAAAAGAGAAGTTATGGAAATGTTCACATAACTGAATCAGCAATCGTCCTGTTTTAAACTTTCAACAATATTAAACACAATCTTGGGGACTTCCTGTTTTCGATCTCAATTTTCAGACAGTTCCTGATGAAACACTCGGCTCTGCAGAAACTGGAACCTTGGATGGGTTCAGTTTTAGCAGGAATGAGGAAGAAGAAGAGGGAACAGCTTTCACAGGCTGAGCTGTGAATATGGGATGTTGTGGTTATTCAAACTAAAGTCAGTGAGCTGGAGCCACAGAAGAAAACTTGGACAAAGATCAGAGTTAACAGCCTGAGCTGAAGGATCAGACCCTTCAAACATCACCATTGAAGGAGTTTGGTGCTGACAGTGGAATTATCCAGGAGAGGGCACACGTGGTCAGACTGTCCAGGCAAACAAAGAGTCCTGGTCCCAGGTTTGACCTGGACTCACCTGGGCATGTACTCCAAGTGGGAGTGGACCTGGTAGAGCCAATCACCATTTGCAAACTCTTCAGTGGAAGTGATATCAGAGGTTGTTTCCTGTCCATTTCTCAACCAGCTCACTTTGATCAGTTTAGGGTAGAAGTCATAGACGCTGCAGACCAACATGGCAGGATGGTGACAACCAGGAGCCATCGTGGAGTGAAGTCTGGCTGATGGTTTCACTGGAACATCAGGAGGAGGAGGAATGTTTTTATTTCATTCAAAGTTAAAACTGCAACACAATAAAGCTGAAGTGACTTTATAAATATAACAAGCCTGAAATGGCTACAGAACTACAGAGATTATGTAGTTTTAACTGAATGTATCAGATTAAACCTTCAGCAGTGTTAACTTTAAACTATGTGCAGAGAGTTCAGTCAGGAGTTGTGTTGTCAATGATGGCATCATGTGATGAGGTTTATATGACAATCTGATGATGTCACAGAAATACAGACTCACCTGATTTAGAAAGAACATTTGCGTACCAGAGGTCAGTGTTGTGTTGGCAGTACGTCTCCTTCTGAGCTCTCATTTGAGCGAGTATTGCCTGATCTTTGTTCCAGTATTCTGCCTCCTTTATACCAAACTCAGTGTATCCAACAAACCTCCCCACATCGCTGCTGAACCTGACATGCTCTATCTTGTTGTAATAGTAAGATCTGATGAACTCGATGTCCTGCAGCTCAGTGGAGTTAAACAGGCAGCGAGTTGAAGAGTAACACTCATATCCATCTGAAACACAAAGATTAGAGAATCACTCTCCTGTAGTAGTCTGGGAAACCTTTAAGAGCAGGTTGTTGAAATGATATCATCATCATATCTTCACCTTAGTTAGATCATTAAGCTTACCAACAGAGTATCAATTCAATTTCATATACATAAAAATGATTCACAAAAACACCAAGATCCTATAATATTAGAGAGGTAACCCCAGCAATCTTAAGATGTGCAAAGTTGGAAACAGTGGAAGAGAGAGAAACAACCAACAGAACCAGGATCAGGAAGAAGCACTGCCATGGCTGGTTATGGTAAAGAAGAACAAAAAAGGAGAACCAAGACAGATGAGACAAAACACAAACTACAGGAGATAGTTTAATGCACAAGTGAAAGAAATGGGAATCCCCCAGTAGCCTAAGTTCTATTGCAGTATAACTAAGGGAGGATTCAGGGTCACTAGGGTCCAGCCCAAATTTTTACTTTAGCAAAAAGGAAAGTGCTAAGAATATTCTCAATAGTGGGCCTGATTATTCAAATATGTATGCAAGGAGAAGCATTTTAAATTTGGAGAAACCAGTATGGGTTACATAAATATTAATGTGTGCATTGAAGGATATATAAAAATGTCAAGAGTCCTTGAAGTGTTACTGGAGAAAAACCCTGTCCAGTATTTCGTTAGACACCATGTTTCAGAAGTTTTTGTGAGGTCCAAATATGACGACCTCAGTTTGTCTGAATAAAGGACAACACATCCACGTGTTTATGTCTTTAATACATACCTGTGTGTTGCAGCAACATTTCAAAACAATGTATTTTGGTTAGTTAGTAACGCGTGATGGTCTAATGTGTAAATGCAATGTTGCAGAAAAGTCTCTGTGTGACTGAATATTAAAGAGTGTTTGTAATGAGACCCTGAATAGGAATATGTAGAATAAGGACACAGATCTTCTGCATATAAACTGACATTTACCTTCATTCGTGTAGGATGTACAGTTAAAAATCAGATGTACAGTTAAAAAACAGAGAACTGTGTAGTCTCACTGTTTGTGTAAGTACAGTTAAGAAGAAGAGATGTTAACCACTTCTCACTTTATTTCATGAGTCATTTGTTCTAGTGCCTTGTCTTTATTTTTACTTCCCCTCTCATTGTATAAACTACATGTACTCAGTGTTCCATATTAGGACCATTGCTTTTTTTCTCTCCACAAAAATAACCTTTTTGAAAATTTATCAAATGCTATATTCCATCTTTGTGCAGATAACACAATTATCTATTGTTTAGATACTTCATTAATAGAAACTCTTTAATTTCCTTAAGCTGCCTTTGATGTTGTTCACTCCCATTTTTCTCTCCATACACCCTAAAAAATGCTGGGTTATTTTCATAACTCCACTTCTGGGTAAAAGCCGTAGGTTCATAAGTTGGGTTATTGTGACCAAATGTTGGTTCAAAAGTCATGACTCAGGAGTTAGGTTGGTGATGTGCTGGGTTCTTCAATTCCCTCCACAGCTTGACTAATTCTGTTGGGTCATAGGTTCGGCAGCTTTGATAAAATATTGGGTCAACATTTCACCCAATTGTTGGGGTTGAAGGTAAGCCTCAGAGGTCTTCACAAACTGCCTGTGACTTGATCACATATCACTGGACTACTTCTCCACTACTATGAAATAAAATATGGTAAGTAAAAAGTGAATTATAACAGTTTGAAAATCATAGGGTTATTTTTGATAATGCAATTTATTGGTTTATTTTAGAACTTTACCTACTCATTAAAGGTATTTTAACAGATAACACCAGCTAGCTTGGGATGAAGAAAGTTATTTCTACTTAAAAATGCTTGATATTATCTTTTGAAGTTATTATTTGAAATGAGGCTGAGGAAATGAAGCTCCACATTTGACCCAGTGTGGGGTTACAGATTTGGTCATTTTTAACCCAGCATTTTTTATGGTGTAAGTTGGAGTTAAATGCAGACAAATACAAGCTCATGTTGTTTTCAAAGTGCAAAGACTGTTAGCTATGTTTCATAAGATTAAAACCATTCAAGGGACTGAAATTAAAATGGTTACATCTAATAAGTATCTAAGTATCATTATAGATCAGAATTTGTCATTTAAAACTCACGTTCAAGGGCTTGTTTCTTTTTTGGGCATTCTTTTTTCGTTCTTTCTATAAGTGAGGAAAAACTTGATTTCTGTAACTTTTTTCCCTTTATTGGATTCTGCTTTTACAAATGCACCTGCTTAGTACTTGAAGAGGTTGGAGACTGTTTACAATTGTGTTTGACATTTTATTAATGGTTGTGGAACTTGACTACATCACTTTTCTCTGTATGCTGCTGATAAATGTCCACTTCTGTATATCTGCAGACTTTCACATTGGTTGTTTTTTTTATCTATAAATCTCTCCTTGGGCTGGTTCCCTCTTATCTGTGCATGTGTATATGGGTAAGAACCACAACCAATACAGCCTTTGTTCTCGAAAATCATACAATTAATTGTCCTGAAAATAAGAGTAGAATTAGGGAAAAATGTCTTTTTCCTAATTGTAGGATGCCCTTGTTTCCTGGAATAATCTGCAGAAGGAGCTGAAATTGTGAGAAATGGTTACCCTGCAGGAGTTTAAGTCAGTTTTAAAGGAACAAGAGAATAACTCTTTTAGTCAGTGTGACTGGTTTCAATTGTCACTCTTAATGATGTGCTATTGTTAAAGTTTCACCTGTTTGTATAGAATATTGTATGTGTTTTAAATTGTTGTTATGTGTTGTATATGTTTTTACTTTTGCCACCATGATTCCAGGCCTCTCTTACAAATGAGATTTTAATCTCAGTGAGATAAATAAAGGCTTAAATGTTAAATACATGGCATGCATGACTGAGTCTAACCGTTACTTTTATAATTGATTTAATACGAGCAAAGTAAAATGAAGCAGCAAAATGGTCTTTCTGAAATTATTTGTTTTATTCAGCAGTTTAATAAGTAGACTGATGGATGAATTCATTAATCCAGCTGTGATGCTGTAAAGCTTAATGATAGCTGAAACAGTGAACTTCAGCCCTGAGAGGCAAACGGGGATCATCACAGGTGATGGTTACAAACAAAAATGCTGCTGTGCATCAACCACAATAAAAATCACATCTCATCCTTCACTTTCCTTTAATCAGCGAACACTCTGTAACTGTGACTGATCATGTGTTTGATTAGTGTATTGATCTTACCTGCTGTGCAGATGTTGATGAAGAGAAGCGTGAAGCATAAAAACATTGAAGCCATGTTCCTGAGTTCTCCTGGCAAGCTCTGACACAGTCTGACTGAGAGCTGCTGTAAAAATCAGAGTGCAGGGTCACGTGACCACAGCATCAGCTGTTACCAGGAAGAAATTGCTCAAATATTTTATTAGTGTTGTGAAATCAGTTTCACCCCGGTTCTTTTATTCCTCGAAGCTTCCAGAGACGGCACCGGAACTCAGTAGTTATTTCACAAAACCTTTATTCATCTTTATTCATCTTCATTTAAGCATGCACTTCTAGAAGGGAAGACGAGGCCGATGTCCATCTGCAAAATCTTCACCCCTTTGTTAGTTACAGCCAGCTTTATAGAAGCGACCCCATCATCAAACCCCCATGGTGTGCTGCAAACTCTGTGTCTGTGTGTATGCACGAGCACATGTGTGCGCGTATCCGTATGCCTATGTGAGTGCACGTGAGTGACTGAGTGTATGCGCGTACCTGTGTGTATGTGTGAGTGCACGTGACTCCCTGCCGGTCATAAAAGTCCATCTCCCTTCCAGACCACAATTATCCAGTTACAAATGTTGAGACCCCCACCCAGGTATCCTCTGGGGAATTTCCACTCAGCATTAACTCCTCTTTGTCTTACTTTTACAGTTCAACTGGGGGAGGGTCTCAAACAATCTACTCCTAAGTTCATGACACAGTCAGGCCTTTATTTATATCCAGGGCAGTGTCAGTGTCTCACAATTCTATGTCCTATCTAACACATTCCTAAACTCTAAAATAAGCTAAACATTCCTACATTAGGTTTTTATCAAATTATGCAAAAAACCAAAAACAATATTTTGTTATATTGTTTTGACAGTTCAGGATGTGCCCTGCCTTTAAATAGGCTCTAGCTACTCTGCGATGCTAATTGGATAAGCTGAAGAGAATGGATAGATGTTGTTAGTTATAAATCAGAAACTCCTAAATGTGTGAAACTATTTCAAATTATTGTGATTACTGAGAGTTTTAATTGGTTTAATTGCTGTGATTTGGTAAAGTTTACAGTGATCAACTATGTTGGACTGGTACAGAGCAGCTGTGGTGTTCATGGTCAGTGTGATGCTACATGAAGGGCAGCAGATATTTATATTTGATGTAATGATGCTGAGTAAATTCTCTCACTGAATTTGACCTTCAGCGCTAGCTTTATAGAGTCTAGTGGTTGAAAATTGGTCGGGTAACTTGTGAAGCATCAGCTTATGCCTTGTTGTATTCAGTTTAATCTGCCGATCAGCTGATAAAGAAGAAAAATCTACTGGAGCTCAAAATGCAGGTTTTTATTTGACTCATCTCTAAGTGACTGTTTTCTCATCTCCACCATTGCACATGATCCAACCTTGGGTTGTTAGACCCCAATAACACTGGACTAGTTCACCAATGACAATAAAGGAGCTCTCTACATATCACACCTTTAAGGAACATCTTATAAAACTGGTCTGAAAGAAAGAAAGAAGGCGAATGGATTACCTTCCACCAGACTCCCCAACCAGTAACTTACACGTGAAATGAACTCTGCACTCAAACATCCACCAGCACCAGCAGAGCTCAAATGTATCTTCAGTCAGCCCGAATGTTTCATTTTGTATTTAAATGAATCACTCAGAATCTGTTTTTGGCTTTTTTAACAAGGTGGATTTATAAATCAATAAATAAATCAATAATTATTGATCACAGTTAAATAAAGTGTAGTTTGAAGGCAGAAAACTTATTCTGAGCTCTCAGTGAGAATTCAAAAACAGGGCTTTTCAGTATTTCCTTCATCTGAGCTCAGACAGACCAAACTGCCTTCTGTTCCAGCATTCAATGACACAACACTGAATCGGGGAATCTTTGCACTCTGGCTGGTTGTTGTAGAAGAACATCTTATAGTGCAATCACATTTTATCATCAATAATTAATGATAGGTTTGTAGCTTGAACCTATTCGCTGGAACGTTGAAGACAATATAATTACACAGCAAAAGCATTGAACACCAAGTAGGCAAAGTTCTTCTTGTTACTCATGCATGAGGGGAGACCTGCCTGGAGTCAAGTGTCGTTCCATCACTTGACCCCTGTCAGACTCTCAGCCAGGTTCCCCATAGCACTCCTTTTATTGTGGTGACATGAATATGCATAGGGTCATTAACATATAACATCTTACATAGGTATACATGTGAACAAAGAATACTGTGTGTGTGTGTGTGGGGGGGGGGGGGGGGGGGGGTCAGAGTGTGACCCCATAAATGACTTCCCTAAACCTGCTGGTTTGGAAGTCCAACAGTTCATCTAAACAAAAGGCACTTAGCCTAAAACAGACACAGCCACGTTTATCCTACCATAAAACAATAAAACAACGACCTCTTCCCATGCTCCCAGGATGTAGGTGTGCATTCCAGTGTGGAATACACACCAAGCCTTTGCAGCCTGCTAAAGATCACACATCCTATCACTACACAATTGATTATACACCTCTAAGCATATATGGTTAAATGTTTCTAAGCATAAATGACAATCAACAATACAAAACCTAACATTCCCCCCTTTTTGACCTTTATGCTAGAAAAGTTCCCAGTTATGATCACCTCATGTCTGACAGTTTCAATGCAAACATTTTTATACACAGCATATGTCAAATCACCCTAAATTACTGTAAAAGTACACAGTTTAACAAATGTATTAGCAGTTATCCCATTCCTCATTGATTTCATCCAATGGCAAACTGCATCATACGAGCAAACAAATGAATTGTTAATTTAATAGTTAAAATAAGAAAGTAACATTTTCAAAAACATCCCAGCTCTGCGGTGATCACCCATCATCTGTGCAGAGTGGTTTTAGTTCGGCAGGGCGTCATGAATGTTTCTTCCAGTTGTTTCCATCACTGTCCATAGGACCAGAGTCCAAATGTATGTAGAATAGACATTAAAACATACCAGTTGGTTTTGTTGTTTGTCAACATGGGTCTCAGCTATCTCCAAAGCTGCAGACCTCTCAGCACTCTAGTTTTATGGCCTCTACCAACCCCCATCACCTCACTTCAGGCCTTCGTCCTGTGAGGGGGATACTTATGACTCCTCCATTGTCCACGCTCTGCAGTAAAACCCCTCTGTGGAAAGGGTGCTGGATCCAGTTATCTTACTGCTGTTGTGATCCCAGCAGCCTTCAGAATGTCATCGTATGCACAGTATAGTGGCACAGCATTAGGTGATGGTCATAGGAAACTGCTGTCATCACCACCATAGCTTCTGGTTCCTGTGCTTTCACAGAATCATGATGCCATCCTCAGACTCCCTCTGCGCTGTCGATGGAGCTTGGCACGCTCCCCTCATCCTTCAGGTGCCCGTCTGTTGTCCACAATCTCCTCTGTTGGCCTCTGGAAAGCCCCTTTGGCACAGCTCTCATTCCAACGCAGCTTCATGGTCCTTGCTGTGGCTCCAAAGTCTGATCTCATGATGGGCCCCAACCAGCTCGACCTTTGTTTTTTTTTGTTTTTTTTGTTTTTTTTTTGCCTGTCCCATTTGGTTCTTTAGCCATCAGAATTGTTGTCTGAAGACCAACAAGGATACCCAATGGATTTACTTTGCCAAATGGATCTTCGTGGCATTGCCGTATTGGTCCATTTGGTCGATCTTTGTTTTTATTATTTATTATATTTTATTTTCAGATGTTACAGACGGGACAGACATGAGTGAGGGATAGGAAAGGGAGAAAGAAAGAGGAAGGAAAGGAAAAACAGAAGGGGAGAGGGACAGTGAGAAAGGGGGGGAGAAAAAAAATAAAAATCTCCTGGATCACCTGTTGAGAGAAGAATAGAAGACAAAAAAAAACAAAGCAACATACTAAACACAACACCATCGCATTAATCTAGCTAAGTGTAAACAGCAGTATATACTAAATATTCAATGTTGTTGTGCAGCACGCAGGACAGATGTGCTTCGAAGTAGTAGCCAAGAAAGGTGTAATTTAAGTCTACGAGCAGTGAACACCCGTGTGCATACCTGTGTGGATCAGCGTGCTTGTATTCCAAAGGTTTCTCCATGTAACGATCTGCTAGGGAGTGGGGGGGGGGGGGGCCACAGCCCCGTCCTCCAGGGTATGAAGCAGGTATGGAGGAGATCAAAACTCCAGACATCCAGAGGCCCCCAGAACACAAGAGACCATGGAAAACCAACAGAGGGGCAGCCGCGCCACTGTCCCAGCAAGAGCTGAGGAGAGTCCCAGATGAGGGTTCACTCAGCAGCCACGGAGCAGAAGCCAGGGGGAGTTGCAGTGACGCGCCCGTGAGCTCCGCCGGCAGCCAGCTGTGCCTGAGTGACCGAGCCCCAGGCCGAGAGGCCGGGGGCACCCCACCTCCGAAGTGGTCCGAGCGAGCCCCAGGTTCCAGGCCCCGATAAGCGGCCGCCAAGGAGTGAGCCGGTGTGTACCTGGGCGCCCACCCCCAGACACAAAGAACCACCAACGCACCGACACCTGAGGGAGTCCGCCACCGGCAGGGGAAGTGGTGGTGGGTGGAGATAGGCCTCCAGCTCGACCTTTGACCTCAACCACTGCCTGGGCTGTCAGCTATGCCTGGAATGGTTCTCGCTTCTCACTGGGCCTCTGAAGATTTCTCAGGAGATCCCTTTCAGCAGACTGCTGCATCTTTATTTCCTTGCTAGGAGGAAAAACTTCTATTTGGAGAGCATGTCAACAATCATCAAACCACATTCTTTAGTTCAGTGAACTTCACTTATAGGCCATCAAATCCTCATCTGACCATGGATGCACCATTTGCATAGGTTTAATACCTGTAAATGAACTGTTAATCACAAAAATCACTGCAACAATCATAGAAAACATTGTGTTTCATGTTAATCCTGGATCCCTCCTCTTGACGCATGGACACTCCCATGAGTCAACTCATCAAACCTGGATTCCTGTCTTAAAGAAAAAGGTTAGCTAGATCATGTCCCAGGCAACATCAGGGCATCTCCTCCGGAGTAGCTCCGTAACCCTGCAATAAAAGATGTCAGCGTGTTTTGCATATTAAGGTTGCTTAACACCTGGCTCTGCCAGGAGCCTGCATACACACCATCATGGCCTGGAAAACAAGATCTGGAAGTAAAATCAAACTTCACACTTGTAAACAATTGTATCATAAGAGTAATAAGCACTCAACATCAGCAAGACAAGTGTCATGTGCAGGTTTTCTCAAATCAGTAAACTACAATTATTACCACAATCAGCCCCAGACATGGATCATCCCATGTACTCAGTCAACATTAATGTAATCGGTGATTTTCCTCAAGTAATGTCACTCCACTCATATATTACTATGGGCTCAAAAGTGGCCAGCTAATGAGCTCCATTTTAAACTATTCCATAAACACCGTATCTCTTATTTGTTTTTCTCATGTCACTTGTCCGCTTCTGCCGAATCCTCTACATGTACTCTTAGAAAAACAAACATTAGCAATACACATTGATCGTGGTCAGACGGTGGTCAGACGGTGGTCAGACGGTGGTCAGACGGTGGTCAGACGGTGGTCAGACGCAAGTCGACAGGTTCCAGAGGTGCCATAAAAACACCATAAAGTCAACCATCCATAGCTGTGGAAAGAAGTGACACTAGTTTGCAACACAGGAAATTTCTCACATGTTATTCACATTGTCAAAGTAACCTTCACATTTTCCCAAAAACACAGTGTAACAGCATCACCAACTCATAACCTGTAAACATAGTTTTCTTCACACATAAACCCAGAAATCCTGTAGTAGGAAAAAACATCAACCAGCTGTCCTGGTATAAATCGCACCATCAATTCACATGAAGAACTGTAATGCTGTAGAAAAGAAATGTAAATGTTAGCGCTGCGCAGGTGTGTACACACTTTCTCACAGTGATCTCTGTGAGCAACACAAGGTAGTGAATAACACCCCTGGTAGATGCACAGACACAGAAAGTGGCATTTAAAAGGTCAAATCGTCATGCAACCTCGAATGTTGCTGTCATCTTTCTGCTCCTGTAAAAGGAAACACACATAGATTCATCTGCACCTTTTTCAGGTGGGGGTTAACTTCACACAGTAGTGTTACATCAGTAAAGTCTTGTCAGCTTTTGTCAGCTTTTACCAGTCAGTCAGTTTTTTTTTTCTTTCACTCATTTATTCATACATTCATTCTTTCTTTCTTTGCTGATAGTGGAATCGATTGTCGCATTACGTTTCCACTCTCAGCAAAATGACGTCATTTCAAAAAGAAAAAGAAGAACTTTAGATCTGATTACATCGCTGAATCCTTTTTAGGCAGGGACCTTCTTTTTAATTGTCCCAAATAAGTGGCTTTCTCCAGAGCCCATTTTAATGTGGAGAAACTCACTTGTAACAATTTCCTCGACGACGTGTCGTACAGCGCTTTCTGTTCTAATCGTGCAGATCTGCTCAAACAAGATTATTGAACAAAACTTTCAGTGCACTGTGAAAGTATCAAAATAAAAAGGCCTTGTTAAGTCATGACACAAACTCCTCATCTCAGGAGGGTAAATCATACCATTAGCATGGTTTATCATACCATCATACTAATTGGCAGGCTCAACTTCACAACAGAAGAAAAATCATCAGCTAGATTAACTCCAAACCAACCATCAGCTGCACAACACACAACATAACCCTAATGTCTTATTAGCTATGAGTTTAGTCACCAGGTCTGTGCTCTTCACTCATTTAGGGCACAGATTTTATTCAGTTTTCCTTTTTCCCTTCATCATAAAACATGTGACATGTTGTCATGAACTTCACAAAAGAAGTTTGTTCTGACGTACTCAGAGTTGTGTATCTAGGTGCAGGATTCACTCGCACATCAAAACAGGAAACTCAGTGTTTTAGAGTCTCCACTCAACACACAACAAACTCCAACTCCCATTCACTCGTGCTAGAATTCAGTCACCTTTCATTAATCTAAGAACGATCAACTAATTTGCATATCAGCTATTAACCCACTAAGATGACAGGACAACAGAAATGCATGTTCAAAATGTTATCACAAAAATAGAATTTCCCTCATACAGTAAATTACTTGTGCTGCATCAATCAAGCAGGAAGCATCTCCCAGGTTACTATATCAACGACTAAATTTATTGTCTGATCACTGGTTGGTCAAACCAGAATCTTTTTCCCACGAAAGTTAAACTGTTGTCCTGCAACCTAGAGAGTCAATTTTTTGCATTGGATAAATTCAGTATTTGATAACAAGTGTCTGCTAAATTGACACTATTTTAACACTGATGAAAGATAACAAGCTAATTTCATTGCATGTGTGTTTGTGTTATTAGGCAGGTTTAATGTATGTCTGTGGAGCTGCCTGGAGTCAAGTGTCGTTCCATCACTTGACCCCTGTCAGACTCTCTCTCTCTCTCTCTGTGTGTGTGTGTGTGTGTGTGTGTGTGTGTGTCCCCATAAATGACTTCCCTAAACCTGCTGGTTTGGAAGTCCAACAGTTCATCTAAACAAAAGGCACTTAGCCTAAAACAGACACAGCCACGTTTATCCTGTCATAAAACAATAAAACAACAACCTCTTCCCATGCTCCCAGGATGTAGGTGTGCATTCCAGTGTGGAATACACACCAAGCCTTTGCAGCCTGCTAAAGATCACACATCCTATCACTACACAATTGATTATACACCTCTAAGCATATATGGTTAAATATTTCTAAGCATAAATAACAATCAACAATACAAAACCTAACAATTACAACAATAAATAAAAACATGATAACTGTCACGGCGGGTGAGGTGAGCCGTGTGGAGGAAATGAAGGAGGATCCAAATGCAGGCAGTCGTGAAGGTGTAAAGGTGTTTTATTGAACATGAAAGTAAATACAAACGGCAAATGGAGCTAGAACTAAACTATACTGGGATCAACTAAACTACAGAGCACAAACCTTAACGAGAACGACCAGAAGAGACTAACGGCGGACAGCAGGGAGAACACATGGGTGAGACATGGTAGAAACGCAGATGAGGCAGGGTGGAATACACAGACGGACCAGCAACTACAATAACGGAGGACATGACTTAAATACACCCAGAGAAACACAGGGGAATTACACACAGGTGGTGGACACAGCTGGGAATGATCAACAAGACGAGACAGAGGTAAAATTGAACACACTCACATGAGACCCAGACTTTCACAATAAAACAGGAAGTGAGAACACCACACCAAGACGCAGACCTGACACTGAGAGACAGACAGAGTGACACATGGAACCTGAACTAAACTAAACGTGAGATACAACAGAGAACAAATCCTTAAACATGAAACTCAAATAATAAACATCATAATCATCATCATAAACACAACAAGAGAACAAGAAAACAATCCCTGATGCAAACTAAAACCAAAACATAATAACCTCAAACATGGAATAACAAAAACATTAAACTCCACATACTGGGTCCAACGGACCCAGACCCGTGACAGTACCCCCCCCTCAAAGGGCTGGCTCCCGACAGCCCCAAACAAAAAGCACAAGCACCAAGCCAGGGCGGGCGGAGGGGGCCCAGGAAGGAGGGCCTGAAACACAAAAAACCAGGAGCACGAGAGTCCAGAACCAAAACACGACTGTACACCAGTCCATAACACAGTCAGGGGGCCGACCATGCGCACAGCAACGGCGGCGACGGGCAAACAGTTCCGGGGACCGACCGTGCACACGGCAACGGCGGCGACGGGCAAACAGTTCTGGAGGCCGACCTCTTGGAAGGTAGTGGTGGCCACTGAACAGGTCCGGAGGACGGCCGCGGTGCCAGCGGCGGCGACGAACTTTTTCCGGAGGCCGTCCCCGAAGGCCATGATGCCATCTTAGAGGCCCGGAAAACGGCCGCAGAGGCGAGGCGGAACGGGTCGAGCTGGCTCCGACGGCGGTGTGGCAACCGCAGGACCAGACGAGGCGGGACCAGACGAGGCGGGACCAGACGAGGCGGGACCAGACGAAGGCGGAGCCGAGGCTGGACCAGGCGTGGATGAAGGCACGGAGGCTGGACCAGGCGTGGATGAAGGCGCAGAGGCTGGACCAGGCGTGGATGAAGGCGCAGAGGCTGGACCAGACGAAGCCGAGGCTGAAGCGGAGGCTGGACTAGATGAGACTGAAGCGGAGGCTAGACCAGACGAGACTGAAGCGGAGGCTGGACCAGACGAAGCTGAGGCTGAAGCGGAGGCTGGACCAGACGGCGGCGTGGGCGGAGCTGAGGCCGGACCAGGCGTGGATGACGGCAGCGGGACGGCTGCGGAACCTAACGGCAGCGGGACGGCTGCGGAACCTGACGGCAGCGGGACGGCTGCGGAACCTGACGGCAGCGACGCTGCAGGCGGTGCTGCGAATGGCGATGATGTGAATGCTGTAGGCGGTGGCGTGAATGCAGCAGGCGGTGGCGTGAATGCTGCAGGTGATGATGTAAAAGTCGCGGGGGACGATTCAACAGGTGACGGCTGAACCACTTTCCCCGGACCATCAGCAGGTGTGAGGATGTGCTGGCTGGGTCCCCCAGGACCCTCAGCTAACGAGGCGTGGTGTTGGGTGGGCTCCTCGGACCCTCCAGCGGACGTGGCTTGAGGCTGGACGGGCTCCTCGGGCCCTCCAGCGGACGTGGCTTGCGGCTGGACGGGCTCCTCGGGCCCTCCAGCGGACGTGGCTTGCGGCTGGACGGGCTCCTCGGGCCCCCCAGCAGACGACACTTGAGGCTGGCTGGGTTCTCCTAAACCCCCAGCAGACGACACTTGAGGCTGGCTGGGTTCACCTGAACCCCCAGCTAACATGACGTGAGACTGGACGGGCTCCTCAGGCCCTCCAGCCGACGAGGCAGGACGCTGGCTGGGTTCACCTGAACCCCCAGCTAACATGACTTGAGACTGGACGGGCTCCTCAGGCCCTCCAGTGGAACCAGTCTCTGAAGCAGCAGGTACGGAGACCTCTGCCAGTGTGGACACTGGCTGGGACTGAGCAGCACAGTGGCTAGACTCAGGCAGCAACAGTGGGATACAGTCCTCAGAGGGCTGAAAGTGTTCCCCAATACACTCAGCAGAGGACTGAGGCGGACGGGTGAACTCACTTGAACTCTCAGGGGGTGCTGAGAGCCGAGACTGTTCTGGTGAGTTCTCCGGTGAGGCTGCTGGTGCTGGCGTCTTGACCTCTAGGGGTCCAGAGTTGGCTGGTGACTGACACCCAGCCTCTGGGGAGGCCCTAGAGGGAGCAACTGTCTCTGAGATGGCCAGCTTAAATGAACCAGCAAAAGTTTGTGTGGAGTGTGTTCCCTGCTTGTAATGAGGCTGTGAGGATAAAGGCTGGGTAAATGAGTGGACAGGCTGCTGGACTGGTGGCAACTGAGCTACAGGTAGCGAAGTAGTAACAGGTGGTGGAGTGGCTGGCTGAACTGATAATAAGGCTGATGAATCTCTTGCCAACTGAGCTATTGACTGGGCTATGGACTGTAACATGGTGTCTACTGGGTCTGACTGTGACTGTAATGGAGGTGATGATTGAGCGGCTGACTGAGTTAGCGACTGCTGGGCAGCTAACCGAGCTACCGGCTGAGCAGCTGACTCAACGAACACAGCCCCGGTATAAACAGTCATATGAACTGGTGAAACAGACGGAGCGTCTTTTCCACTCACCACAGCCGGCAGTTCCGAAGTCCTAATCTCCGGCTGTGGGGCGACGCGCTGACGGCGCGATCGTCGCTTCCTCCCGGGCAAAACCTCCGGCGGGCCGGGCAAAACCTCCGGCGGGTCGGGCAAAACCTCCGGCGAGCCGGGCAAAACCTCCGGCGTCCGGCTGGGTTGGGAAGCGGTAGCGGCTGGTGGGTGTAGGTGAAGTTCGTGAAGGATGAAGTCTTGCATGAGTGGGTGTAGTGAGTCCAATAGCCAGGGATAATCCGTGAGCAGCTGTTGCAGTCTGGCTTCCAGAACGTGGAGAAATGCTTCTCCCTCATGCTCTAGCCACAGGTTGATTATTTTTGAAGCGGAGTCCGTGATGAAGTCCCGAAGCTCCGTGGGTGGGGTGAATGTCGCTGGATCCATATCTGGCTGGTCCGTACTGTCACGGCGAGTGAGGTGAGCCGTGTGGAGGAAATGAAGGAGGATCCAAATGCAGGCAGTCGTGAAGGTGTAAAGGTGGTTTATTGAACATGAAAGTAAATACAAACGGCAAATGGAGCTAGAACTAAACTATACTGGGATCAACTAAACTACAGAGCACAAACCTTAACGAGAACGACCAGAAGAGACTAACGGCGGACAGCAGGGAGAACACACGGGTGAGACATGGTAGAAACGCAGATGAGGCAGGGTGGAATACACAGACGGACCAGCAACTACAATAACGGAGGACATGACTTAAATACACCCAGAGAAACACAGGGGAATTACACACAGGTGGTGGACACAGCTGGGAATGATCAACAAGACGAGACAGAGGTAAAACTAGGGATGGGTATTGATAAGATTTTCACGATTCCGATTCCATTTTCGATTCTGTTTAACGATTCAATTCTTTATCGATTCTCTTATCGATTCTTTTTAAAAAAGGAGAACACTAAGGTCGATTAGCTTAGAACTTTGTTTTATATCTTCTCTTTGAACAAGATAGAAATTTAGGAGTAACATGGCCTTACAAACCCAGCAGTGAGATCTTAAGAGATCCAGCCTATGGCTCTTCAATGGGGTGTCACGGGGACCCCGGGGAAAAAAATTGTAAATGTAAAATAATAAAATAAATATTCTTCTGTAGCAATAACAAAGTATAACATAAATTATTCTGTAGCAATTACACAAGAATATCCAGTAATGTCCTTGCCTACAATTAAACACATTCACTTACCGAAAATCGGGGCATCTGCTGTGGCAAATGGGTGCAAGCCTTTTACCACAAACTTAGTCACTGCTCGGTAACATTAGTCTATCCTGGCCTGAAAGGAGACGCTACCGGTAGACTGCAGCGAGAACTGCCAGCGAGCGCCAGCCAGACTCTGTCTCTCTCATCATGGCCATCTAAACGCGCAGTAATGGCAGATAAGGCAAATCGCGCTAACATAATATGCACTGTTAGTTGATTATTTACCTGCCGCATTAACGGGAGAGGACGTGCAAACGTTACCGCTGCTGCTGGGTTGAGATTCACGAGTCCGGAGCGGATTAAAAACACGACATTCATTTAAGGTCATCGCGTGTTTTGTGAGCAAATGCTTTTGCATATTCGTAGTGTTTCCTCCCTTAAATGAAGTATCTACTTTGCAAGTATTGCAAGTTGCCCTGTTGTCATCCGTTCTTGTAAAGTATAACCAAACTTTTTAGCGTTTGAGCCGCCATGTTTCCTGCCAGGTAAATGACGCTCCGCAACGTGGTGACGTCATTCGGGGAGACTGGAATCGATAAGGGAATCGTTTGCAAAAATGGCAAACGATTCCAAGGAATTGAAACAGTGGGAACCGGTTCTCAACAAGAACCGGTTTTCGATACCCATCCCTAGGTAAAACTGAACACACTCACATGAGACCCAGACCTTCACAATAAAACAGGAAGTGAGAACACCACACCAAGACGCAGACCTGACACTGAGAGACAGACAGAGTGACACATGGAACCTGAACTAAACTAAACGTGAGATACAACCGAGAACAAATCCTTAAACATGAAACTCAAATAATAAACATCATAATCATCATCATAAACACAACAAGAGAACAAGAAAACAATCCCTGATGCAAACTAAAACCAAAACATAATAACCTCAAACATGGAATAACAAAAACATGAAACTCCACATACTGGGTCCAACGGACCCAGACCCGTGACAATAACAAAATGAAAGGAACTGAGATGAACTCAAATCTTTGTCAATAAATCTTTAATGAAAAGAAAAGCCTTCTGGTTCACATCACTGTTCTCTGATGTTTAATATGTAATAAAGCATATAAAATATCGGGATGTAAAACAAATTCAATAAAGAGCAGCAGTTAATCTGAAGATGCTCTCTGCTGGCAGAGGTAAAACTTCAGGATCTGTGTAATCAGATTACAAACTGCTCAGATTTATTCAAACGTCAGCCCCGGCCATTCATTGTCACTCGGTTCCTCTGATGAGTAAGAAGATTCCTGCTGCCACACCGAGGACACCGACAGTCAGACCCACTCCACAAAACATGGCAGGTCCAAGAATGAGATCAGAGTTCTCCACAGCTGCAGACAGAAACACAGAGAGTAATGTGAACCTTCACATCTGAAAACAGTCATGGAGTCCCACAGGGTTCAGTGCTGGAAACTATACTTTTTATTTCAGGCAATATTGTTAGAAAACACTGCATCATTTTCGTTACTATGCAGCTGATGCTCAGTTATATTTATCTGTGAAAGAAGACAAGACAACAGGAATATCTTAAAGACATAAAGACCTGGATCTGCTTCTTAATTCAGATAAAACTGAGGTTATTGTACTCGGCCCTGAAAATCTTAGAAATATGGTATCTAAGCAGATTCTTACTCTGTATGGCATTACCTTGGCCTCCAGTAACACTGTGAGGAACCTTGGAGTCATTTTTGACCAGGACATGTCCTTCAACGCACATATTAAACAAATATGTAAGACTGCTTTCTTCCATTTGAGCAACATCTCTAAAATTAGAAATATCCTGTCTCAGAGTGACGCTGAAAAACTAGTTCATGCATTTATTACTTCCAGGCTGGACGACTGTAATTCATTATTATCAGGATGTCCTAAAAACTCGCTGAAAAGCCTTCAGCTAATCCAAGATGCTGCAGCAAGAGTCGTGACAGGGACTAGAAAGAGAGAGCATATTTCTCCTGTTTTGGCTTCCCTTCATTGACTTCCTGTTAAATCCAGAATTCAAAGTCCTGCTCCTCACATACAAGGTCTTAAATAATCAGGCCCCATCTTATCTTAATGACCTTGTAGTACCATATCACCCTATTAGAGCACTTTGCTCTCGCTCTGCAGGCCTACTTGTTGTTCCTAGAGTATTTAAAAGTAGAATATCAAATAGTAGTACTAGTAGATTAAGATCAGTCTTAAAACTTTCGTTTTTGTTAAAGGTTTTCTCTCTGATATTGTTGATTTACCTTAGAATATAAAGCAACTTGAGATTACTGTTTTTGTCAAACTGTACAATGTAAAACAAACTGATTAGAATTTTCTCACCGTAGAATTTGGTCATTGGTTGCATCAGGGCCACATGTTCCACGGTGCAGCTGTAGACGTCTCCCTGCTTTGGGATGAAGTCCAGTCTGGACGTCTGTTTGAAGGAACCATCTTTGTTGGGGAAGGGAACACTGGTGCTCGCTCCTTCTGTCACCTTCTGCTCGTTCTTGGTCCAGGTGATGTTGACAGGAGCAGGATAGAAACCAGTCACGTGACAGATCAGAGTGTTTTGGACTCTGAGCTCCAAATTTAGTACTGTGTAGATGATCATGCTCGAAGGAGGATCTGTGCACAAACATGTACAGGTTACACCACTGCACTGAATATGCAACAGCATTGCAGCAAAGAGTCAGTATGTACAGGACCTGCACCGACTCTGTTGTTGTTGTTTTTTTCTCTAAAATGAATTTAACTCATAGGATTAAAGACTTTGAGCAGTGTTCGATTGCTGTTATGAGCTAAAAACACGAAGAGAAAGCACAGAAACACTGGGAGGACCTGAGCGTCTGCTAAAGTTAGATGTGTTTTCACTTAAACAAACAGAGAACTGAATGTTTGAAGATCCCCAGAGTCATGTGATAAAGAGGAAGTTTGGTCTCTGCGTTTCCTGTTTCACTCCTGTGTGTCTGAGGTTTTTAGTCTCTATTGTTGTGTCGTTGATTCAGCAGCTCGTAACATGGAGCTGAAGTTCTGTATGTGTGTTTCACCTCTTAGAGTTCAGATGTTCTGGTCTTCATGGATGTTGTTGTCACTGAGGATAAAACCTGTTGTTTCCTGAGTAGATTTATTAAACACTGACTGCAGCACCGTGTGTGTGCATGATCTTGATGAGATCAGGTGCTGGATAGTGTTTCCTGATATTTAAACATTTCTGAAAAATATTTGCAGATTTGTGCTGGTAGATTCTGGACACTGAATAAAGAGAAGTACTGATATGAATACAAACTTGGAATTTAGTGACAATAAAGGTCACAGCGTTTGTTAGTTTGCCAAAGATGTGATGAAAATGTTTCTGCTCAGATCATCTTTGTGTGATTTTATTTGAAAGCTGTAAATCTGGTGAATATTGAAGCTTCTCTGCTTTTAAAGAATTAAGACCATTACTGTATGTTGTCCACTGTCGGTATGATGACAACAAAACGTATGAGAACATGATGAAGCCAATCATGACTGCTAGCTTAAAATGGTTGAATTTGATCCTGAAATTCAAACAATCGACAAATCAAAAGTCTGATGTTGACTGCAGTTTACCTAAAGTGTCTTTAATGATCTAATCTATCAGCCTCTGAAATCTTCATTTATCTGGCATAAAACTGATGCTTCATGTTTCAGCATGTTTCATTGAACTCCACTCTCTGAATGTTTCTGCTCTTTACATGTGGACTGGTGATTCGTGTTTACCCAGTTCTTTGGGGACGTCCTTCATAGCCTGACGAATCGTCTTCAGGTTTTGCCTGCAGACCTGTTGATCAGCCACAGCTTGTTCATATTGACCTGGGAAGGTAATGGGATCTACAAAGGGGGGCAGAGGATAGATTCCTGTCTGTTTGTTAAAGTCGGCGTACCAGACCGCCTCATCATCAAGTATCATCACAGCCTCGCCATCAGTATCTGAACAGCCGCTGATCCAGTTGTCCCCATGCAGAGCTTCATGGTGTTAGGAGGAGAGAAACAGAGGGTGGAGTCAGTGTCCATCAGGTTCATAGGAGCCAGTCACCTATCAGAGCTTAAATCCTTTCATGCAGGACAGTTCATCAAACTTCAACCAGAAGCACAATTGTTTCATTTAAACCAGCACACCTTGGTATTTTGCTGACACCCTTCAGTGCTGAATATCATTGCCTTTGATTTATGAGTCTACAACAAACATATGTTTAAATGTTGCTGAAAAGTGACGCTGTTTGGCTTTTTACAATGTGTCATGAGAACATGTTACATATTTGACCAAAGTTTGTAACTTCCTGTCGCACAGCTTTTATTTATTTATTTCAGATTTTTAAGTCTTGCTCTTTACTCAGGCTGCCCAGCGCTGGACACATCACACACAGACCATCTGGCAACTTGGGTAACATCAGACAAACACAGCAAGCCCCTTTACAACCCACCCCAGCTTTCATGCTGTTAGTAACTAAAGCAGTGCCACACGTGTGGTTACTGGTGTCCGATCTGTTCTGTGCTGCCAAAGATAAACTACTGTGAGAATACTTAACCAGTCTCACATCAGTAAATCAGTTCACCATGCATAAAAGGGCTAAAATACAAGAGTTCATGAGTGAATCAGAGACTCACAATCAGCAGAGACACAGAGGACTGAGGACAGGACGAGGAGCAGCACCCACACCTTCATCTTCATCAGCAGCAGCAGCTCTGTGACTCTCACACGTTCTGAAGCTCTGTGAGCTCGAACACATACAGCAGCCAATCGCAGAGCAGGGACCACATGATGTCATCAGTGACCAGGCACACACAAGCAGCAGACACACACTCATACAAACGCACACAGGACTGCTGGTACACTGGGGACACCTGGTGGATGGATGGAGAACTGCAGAAGTGATCTGGCGACATCTCTGTAATTCCAGGAGGAGTTTGAAACATCATCAGGCTCTGAGAGGCTGAACCCTACGGTGGCCCTGAGAGGCCAAACGGACTGCAACTTCAGAAAACATTTGCAAAAAGAAAAATGCTGCAAAAAGGAAAACGCTGCAAAAAGAAAAACGCTGCACTGCAACTTCAAGAAAAATGCTACAAAAAGAAAAACGCTGCAAAAAGAAAAGCGCTGCAAAAGCACACAAAGCACAACGGAAATAGGAAAAAAGACAACGGAAAGCTTCATTTCTAAGGCTACATTAAACATTATCTTTGTTAGAATTACCTTTGAATGTATATTCCAGATATCTGTAGTATTATTAGAATCATGAGATTACAACACATTTACCAGTGCGCTAGGACTGGGAAACGCTTCAAAGAAGTGGAGGAGAGTCTCCCCAGGAACATTTCCGTTGTCTTTTTTCCTATTTCCGTTGTGCTTTGTGTGCTTTTGCAGCGCTTTTCTTTTTGCAGCGCTTTTCTTTTTGCAGCGTCTTTCTTTTTGCAGCATTTTCCTTTTTGCAGCATTTTTCTTTTTGCAAGTGTTTTCTGAAGTTGCAGTCCGTTTGGCCTCTCAGGGCCACCGTATGAACCAGCTCTAGGCCTGCTCTGTCACCAAACCACAAAGTACAGTCAAGACTTTCAGAATAAGACTTCCTCTCTTCCTTTCCTCTCTCCTCTCACCTGTGGGAAACAACATTAGTAACATCTCATTTATTCAGACTGTCTAACCAATGTCCCTGCTGTCCCAATATAGTCAACTCTGGGTACTATCTGGTGATACCTAAAGCACTTTCATTTAGAGTCTGACCAATAAAAGTCTCACAGAGCTTTATGAGCCCTTTCAGCGCCATCTTTATTGGGGCTGTGTTTAAACCATAATTCTCACTCAGAGCTTCCTCTGAAGACACTGCTATCTCTAAGGATCATTCATGCCTGTTACAGATGTTAAGACATATTATTAGGAACATGATGAACACTAACAGACAACAAGATGTTTCCTAAATAAATCTGCTTTGTGTTTGAAGAGTCCAAAAAAATGAACTCTTATCTGCTTTTCCGAACCACTTTTCCTTGTTCTTGGTGGAAAATGGTACGAGGTGAAGGACAGGTGTGAAGGAGGACCAATAAGGACTTAGAACAAGAGATAAGCCGTGCACTGAGGGTCCAACTGCACCTACACTCAGACTCCATTACAGCGTCACACTGGTAACACAATAGAAACTACAATCTGCAGAAGGCGGACTACAAAATGTTCATGTCACTTCACTCCAGTGTTTTAATGCTGTTGTTTTATGCAGGTCGTGTAAAACAGATCATGTGTGAAAAGTTTCCTTTTATTACTCGTGTTGGAATTTGAAAGAAACAGGAACATGTAGGCGGAGGGTCGGCCTGTGACTGTGGACGGGTGTTTGTGAGGGTGGAGTTAGAGCACATGTGTCTGAAGCAGTTTCAGTTTCACACTGAAAGCCATCAGAATCACACAGTTACGGAGTTTTAGTTCACCCTAGTGTTTTATAACTGCAGACAACTTCGTTTTCTTGATCTTTATGTTGTTGTTTTAATTTCTGCAGAATATTTATTGAAACCACACGTTTATCTAACATCAGCTGATTATGTAAATGTTTTTTATGTAAAGTGTATTTTATTTACATGGTTAGGTTTTTTAGAACTATATTTATTTTTTAACTGGTAAATTTGTTGAGCACTACATTGTTTGACCTGAGTGAAAGCTGATCTCAGGTGTTCTCCAGCAGCTAGTGAAGGAGGTCCAGCTCGTTTCTCAGATTCAGCTCTTTTGGCTCAACTCTCTTAGATGGTGTCACTCTTGATTCGTGCATTTTTAAAAGTTATTTCTTTAATTCAAACACTGTGACGTCCTTTTTGGAAGTTTAGGTGCAGTTGATTCATAAAGGAGGAAGAAACAGGAAAAGGTTGAGGGTGAGCAATGTTCCCTGTAAGTTGCGTGCATGCGCAATTGCGCACTGCTGGCACGGTCTCTGCACACAGGAAATCTATGTTGTGCACAAAAAAATTCTAACCTGAATTGAAATTAAAATTAAAATTTTAACGATTCTGTTTTGCAGTGTTAGTCAGTAAGTGACTGGCTGCTCCCGTATGGGATTAGAACGATGCCACCTTATCCCATAGTCCAGCCAATCACGCTATTCACATTCGTATATATGCAGCTAATCAACGTCGTTGACAGGCTATGACAGCGTGTTTTAGCTAGCAAAGCGACGTTGCTGATGTGGAGTGAAGCCATGTTAATGACAACGTGTACAACCATTGGAGATGTGAGCAGGACAGACAGAACAACTGACGGCAAAATTGTGTAGTTTATACTAGTTTTTAAATTGTGTTGATAGGCCACGTAAAACCAGAGTTATGATAAAAATATACCGGTATGCAATGTTTGTTTTTTTCCTATTGATTATTTTTACTGCGGAAGAAACTGTAAAACACTGTTTTATAAGGAAAACGCTGGAAAGCACTCTGCATTTTTAGGTAAACAGCTGCAAAAAACTTTGTTGTTTGCAAAACTTAGTAACTGTTTTTTTAAGACATAACTATATAATTAATTGCCCAGAATTGGTCATTATTTACTGTATTTTGCAGACAGAGAGTTACAGGACTCTCTCCCAGACCACAGACTCATAATACAAGTCAGAGCAAAAAATAAATGAATAAATAAATAAAGTTGTGTTTTCAAAATTGGAGTCCAGGTTATTTTTACTTCCAATAGTGTTAACATACTACACAGGTCATGAACATTGTAAGTGGGCTAAAGCAGTTAATTAAAGATAGTCTAACATAAATGTAAATGCTGTAATTTGATTATTTTAATAAAACATGTAACTTGGATGGATTCGATGCTGGCGTGACCACAGTGCACACGTCTGCTGTCGCTCACAGTGGTCCAAGGGACGCTCAGGGAGTTTGTGTGTTCAGACACATGAAAAATTAGAGGGAACATTGAGGGTGAGTCTTTGATTTTTATTTCCTTCCTCTCTTTAGTCACCTGCTGACCCGGGTTTGTGTCAGTACAGCCTAACATTTCTTCATGTGACCGGCTGTGGGCTAACAGGACGAGTCTAATGATTACTTTTTTAAAAGTAATGAGTAATCTGTAGCAGCTGTGCCTCTGCTCCCATCCTCCTTTTTTCTACACGCGTCCAATAACAGCTTCATTAGTGCGTGAAGAGCAGCTCCGCAACCACGGAGCTGCTCTTCATGTGATGATGTGTCCTTAAGAAATGATAGGCCGCAGTGACCTTTGACCTTTAAACTCTAATCAGTTCATTCTTGGATTCAGGTTATTGTGCTGAATTGAAAGAGGTGTGCACACAGTGCTGAGCAGCTGTGCTGTTCATGGTCACATGAAGGACGGCATTTAAATTTTACAGTGATGATGGTGAGTCTCATTTTCACTCAGCATTCACAGATGACACCTTTACACTAGCTTTATACTGACAGTTATAATAAGCCCCGTATGGGAGGTCAGGTAGCACCTGCTTTGATCTTACCGACCTCAGTTTAACCCACACAGAGCAGCAGCATTTCAGCTGATCACAGCCTTAAACTAAAGTATCTCACAAAAGAGATTATTGATATTTACAAATTATTATTTATCCCTCCTCTGCATCACTGCACATGAACTTTGACCCCTGCTGATGACACATTTTATGTTTTTCTGATGGTTTCAATTAAAATCTGCTTGTTTGGGTTTTTTTTAACCTTTTCTGATGTGATTAGGTGTTGTGATCAATTTTTCAATGAGTTATTGATCCCAGGAGTTCAGCTATTTGAAGCTTCATCCTTGTGATTTAAAACGTTTTTAGTTTAAATGTTTATTCTCATAAAGTAGTTTTATTCAATCATACTTCTAAAGTAATTAGTAGTTATTTACCTGCAGTGGCTGCCTTTCTTCTGTACCTCCTCTCTTTGGTCCTCCTGGTGCATTTTAGGAGCTCGACCTCCTTCATTATGGAGTCTGGCACAGCGTCAGTGGGCAGAAGTAGACAAGGAAACACAAACTGAGGAAAGGAAACCAGCAGTGAGAATAAAGCTTCTTAAAAAGATTTTTTTAAAGTAGATTTCTCTTTTTTTTTTAGACATAAAATGGAAATATTCAAGCATATATATTTAAATTTTCATGTAAAGCATCAATAGTAAAAGTACCTCAAAACTGTACTCAAAGTAAAAGTACTTATCAGTCTGTCTAAACTGTAGTAAACTCTGGCCTTAGTGGAACATGTATTACATCTTAACTTTTTCATGTCCTTGAATCTAAAATCTAAAATGTGAGGTGGTGCAGCTGCAGACTCACAGTGCTGTGAAATGTTTATGAGTGGATGAGTGGGTCTGTTGCTCTGTCTTAATCTGGATAAAACAGATGAATGTAAACTCAATCACGTGCAGGCAGCTTCTCTTTCTGAAACAGGGAAACATGAAGCACCATAAAAATCTTCCGCTGTTAAAGACAAACCTGCAAATATGAAGCCTCAGGGAGTGTGGCCTCCATGATGGTTCACCTCACAAAGGCAGAGGTGTCAAACATATGGCACATGGGCCAGAACTGACCGGCCAAACAGGCCAATGTGGCCCACTCGGTCGGTTTAGATAACATGACCGGGAACGGGGGCACGGATCTGAACTTTTCAATTTATTTTCAACAGGTTTCAATTTTCTGACCAATAAAGCCGTCGCTTTTGGTCTGCAACACACAGAGTTAAAGACAAACAATCAAATCGCATACTGCTCCTGTGATTTACTACACCAGCTTTACTTTATAGTGAAGAAAAACTGAGACCCAGCATTAAAGATGTACTTCATTTACTCAATAAATCAAACTGTGCATCCAAAATTAATCCGTGAAAGATGTTGTGTGGTGTTATTGTTCTGCTCCTATCCCCATGCTAGCCTGAAGCAGGGCAGATTCATTCAGCAATCAAGAGAAGAAGGAAATAAAACTTAAAAGAATAAAAAAAATAATCGCAATCAAAAAGACAAATGGTCATAACAGAAAAAAAAAATTGACTGCAAATTAGGAGAAGCCTCAAACATCAGAGAACGTCAGCTTCAGCTTTGAGATGAGAAACTTTAAAAGCACTTAAAGTTAAAAGTTTAAAAGCACAGAACCTCTGATGGATCTGCACCACGATAACACCTGACAACCTGCTCTTGCAGAGTACTGTTTCTGGTGTCTGAACTCAGTGATAACATGATGAAAACCACATGTATGTGGGAGAAAACATGTGAGCCACCACTGATCTCGTTTCAACTCTCAGGATCTCTTCTGCTCTGATTGGCCAACAAACGTCACATCTCTACTGATCCTAAAACTTTCCCACTATTCACCTAAATGATTTATTTGGATTTATCTGTCATCCTGGAGGATATGATCGGATATAGGGAGTTTATATTTCCTTCAGAGCAAAACTGAGGGTATAAAATCCCATATACTAAGGGGACGAGTTCACGCTCCCTCTGAGGGAAACAAGCGTTCAATTCAAACGTCTCTTACTGAAACTTTATTAGACTCATTAACTATCTGTGTTAACACATGCAGCTGCCGGACACCGCCCGGTGAACCGTTAATTTTCACCGTTACGCCGTTTGTTTTCTGCTGTGCTCGCCTTTCTAGTCAGGCACTGCTCAGAACACCTCTCTCCTCGCTCCATTCGCCCGCCCTCCCCGAATAGCGCCCAATCAACATCGCAGATCCCGTGATGGCTGGGCCTCAACTTCGCACCCGATTGGACACTTTTGCGGTCGAGCGCGAGGTCCCTGCCGTCGCGTATAAGAGCGCGAGCTCGAGTATCTGAGCACGATGAAGGCAGCTAGTAGTTAGTAGCTAGTCGTAGCAGAAGTCTACTGTTATAGTTGAAGTCACGGGCCGTTACAGAGCACACGCACACTGACAGGCACATGCACGGGGAGCTGGGTGCGGGCTTGTGTTCATGCACACAGCGGGTTTCCGGTGGTGTTTCGGGACTTGTTTATCTTTGAGGGGCGTGTGTTTTTGCTCCGTGCTAGGCGGCTAGCTGCAGAAGCTAACTGTGTTTGTTTCTTGTAGTGCAATTGAATTATTCATGAGGGCTCGCAGGGATTGGCGGAGTGAGCGACGGGGGCGGGGCTAGGACGGGGTTTCCTCGGGATTTTGGGGGCGCACGCACGCACACGCTCTGACAAAAACATAAATCGGATATTTCTAAGACTCGGAGGGTGAAGTCTGGACGGCGGACGGTGATCTCTGCAGGACACTGTGAGTACAATCGATCAGTCAGTGATTGATTATTGATCGACGACGTTTGCCTGATTTGTTTGAGTGAAGAACTTTGAAGTAATCAGAATAAATCAATGTTGCTTTAACGATATTTGTAAGAATTTTTATTTCGATTATTCTTCAAAGTAAGAGTCACAAATAAAAGTGACACTTTGACGCACTAATCAGAAAGAACTCATGTAGGTGCTTTTACTTTGAAACATCAGGATGTTGAACTTCCTTCAGGAGGTCACAGTTACAGTTTTTATCTCGTTCACCCCTCTGAAGTTTACTTATTCTGCTCATTTATCACTAAAGCCTTGTTCAGCGCCCTCCATAATATGACAACTTTGTCCCTGTTTGGCTGCCCTCCGGAAGCCTGTTGAGGGGCATTAACACACACCCATCTAATAAGGTTTCAGCAAGAGACGTTTGAATTTAATGTTTGTTTCCCTCAGAGGGAGCGTGAACTCGTCCCCTCAGTGTGTGGGATTGTATACATATTTCACAAGTCATTCATTGATCAATATTGTTCACTGATTACAGCCTCAGGGGAAATAGAAGATGCTCGATGAGTTTTTATCGTCATACAGATCCGAGATTCCTGTGTGGTGCTCAGTCTTTTAATGTTAGCACACATCACAGTCTGATTGGGAGGATGCCAGCCCAAAGAAAACTAAAGTTGTCAGGTTACATACAAATTTCTGGAAACCATCAGGATGCAAAGGAGAGGTGGCAGGATGTCTGATTGGCTGTGTGATGGAGGCAGGTTATAAAAGAAAGTTCAAGCTTAAGTCGGTGCTGAGGGTCCTTCATCCCAGTTTCAGCTCAGATTTCCCTCAAAACTGCTTTCATTGAAAGATGCTCTTCCTTATGGCACTTATACTTAAAGTCCTTTTAGGGATGAAGTTTGGGCTCCTTCTATGTGTTATTCTGGCACTGGGGATCATTTTAAAATGAGTTTTTTAGAAAACCTTTTTGAGTTTAGACGTCCCTCCGTTGTTTCAGGGTAAATATCTGATCCCGTGGATCCTCAGGAGTGGAGCTCAGGTTAATGCAGAATGAGCTTAAGGTCTGTTTGCAGATGGTGTTTGACGGGCGGTGCTGCCAGCATTCACACGTGTGTGAATGTTTATCCCTGCAGTTTGGCTTTCTCCCTTCCAGCTGATCCAGGAATGTGCAGGGGGAAATGATGGTCCCAAACAGACTAATCGCGGTTGTTCCAGGCTGTGTCGATGTCGATGTGTAGTTAGAGGTGGAGGTCATGTTACGATGTGCCTACAGCGCAGATTTAACCATGAAAATGAATCCCACTTTAGGAGGGAGAGAGACAAGTTCGCTTTGTTTGACAGGAGCAAACCTGGGACAAACACTGTTAGCTAAGCGGGCAGCAGAGTGGTTAGTTTGCTGAGCTATCAAACACTCTCTGTTACAGTGCAGCGTGTTCATAGTAACTGATAACATTCATCACTTTTACACAAGAACATAATTTATTTTGATTTTTACGTTTTTGCAATAATCTGCTCAGCTGCTGTTTTTAAACTCAAGGGTTGTCGGGTTTCCCCTGCGAAGTCTATCTGAAAAGGGTACATTTTAAATTTTCTTTTAGCTTTACATGAAAATTTTTCCTCAATAATAAAGAAGAATCTGAAAATGGGAAAAGCAAAAAACGAAACGGATAAAGAAATAAAACCCTGAGTGAGGATGAAAACACAATTAACGGATAATAAAACTTTTGGTGCTGAGTTCAGGTTCAGCTGGGTTTTTTCTGTTTGTATTCACTCTTCTAATAGAGCTTCATTAATGAGGTTACGATCAATAATTCAGTAATTATTATACATTTATGTCTCGTGGTTTATCTTAAGTAGCTGAATCTGACTCCACCCCCTTCTTCTTTTGCAGGTCACTGTGATTGGCTAGACGGCAGAAGATGATGTCAGTGGACAAAGAGGCGGTCCTCACCCATGAGTCGCCCATCAGACTCAGCCCCGTCTTCCCCGCTGCCATCAGCCTATCAGAGCAGCCGCAGCTGGCTAAACCCCTCCCCATCATCCGGGCTAAAAATGGCCTCCAGCCGCCTGATGACAGCCAGCCGGCCCTTCCGGCGCCACCTCCTCCTCCATCGACTCAGCGAATCGGGAATAGGCGTTACTCCATGGGCGTGGGCTTCAAGGGGCTGACCAAGCGCCGACGCCGCGCCAACAGCGACAGTCTGTCAGAGTCTGTGTTACCGAGTCACTTCCTGTTGGGCGGGAACATCTTTGACCCGCTGAACCTGAACTCGCTGTTGGACGAGGAAGTAAACAGGTGAGGAGGTTATTGGTGGATTCATTCAGAGATCAATATAACGTCACTGCTGCAGGATTTAACACTGACACCACCTTTATGCTCTTCCCCTTTTCTTCAGAACAACCAATCAGGAGACACCAAAGTGCTCACCCCTGCCGTCACGGGGCGAAGACCCCGTAGAGATCCTGGTGCCTCGTGACATCACTGATCCTCTGAACCTGAAGGGAGGGGGAAAGGGGGGTGAGGATGGACGAGGGGTCCTGCTGTCCCCACTGAAGTCCAAGAGGAAGCACAGGACCCGACACCACAAAGTAGGAGGAGGGGACGGCGAAGGAGACAAGGAGGTGGCAGCAGCGCCGCTGTTTCCCCACACAGGTGGATTCAGAGGTGAGACACCTGCAGCTTTACTGACACCCGGTGGACGAGCAGGAAACTGCAGCAGCTCACACAGTAAATCTACAGGTGTTTTTCAGATATTCATCAAGATATCAGGGAGGCGCTCTCATATTTAATGCAATAATGCGATGCAGCAGGTTAATAGTTACTTTTTTTCAGTTTTTTGCTTGTTTTGCGGGTTATGTGCCCCGTCTGTAGTCCCTCGCAGTCCGAGGCTCCTCTGTATAACTGTAATAATTGATCTGCATGGCGCACTGATCGTTTTTGTACTCCTTCCTGTGAATGTCTGATTTGAGTCTGTAGCTTTAAATCAGACATGAACCGTAACAACGGCTCTGAACTTACACATGTGTGTACACATAAACTGAGAAAACAACCGGTGGGCCTGTGTCCTTACACTCGCTCGTACCTGGCTGCAGCTGTTCTACCTGCAGAGTCCACCTGAGTGAAGTCTGTGCATGGACGTCTGTTTTGTCGCCTGCAGTACCGTTGTTGAACAAAGGGGGCAGCGTTCCTCCATCTCCTCTCCCCTGTGAGCTCAACACTGCCATCACCTGCCGAGACGACGTGGCCCCGTCCCCCATCCTGCCCAGGAGGCACACCCACCCTCCACCTGGCCCCCCCCACAAGCCTGGGAGCCAGGGTGACGGGCGGCAACGAAAGCGGCGACGCACCACCTCGACAAGGTTGGCAGATGGTGCTGGAAGCACCATTGTCACAACGACTGTAGCTCAGCCAAGCAAATTCCAGACACCGTTAGTGGGAGGGGCTAAAGCTGCCAGGTGAGTGTGTCATCTAAACTGAGTAATCACTGTGATCTGATTGGGTGTCGTTATCACATGACATCTGTACCACCTCCTGCAGGTGTGGAGGACCTCAGACTGGTTCCACTAACCCCAGAGAGAAGAAGAAGGACAAACACCGCTACCAGTACGGGAACCACAGCCGTTGCTATGGCTACCAAGGTTTTTATGGAGACAAGTGGGAGGGGCGGGTTGGGCCAGAGGAAGACCCAAGGCTCCGGGTCTTTGAAGCTGATTGGTTCAGAGACAAGACGGTTCTGGACGTAGGCTGCGGCACTGGTCACATGACACTGGCTGTTGCCCGAAGATTTAACCCCACCCACATCTTGGGGGTGGAGCTAGACAAGCAGCTCGTCCGTGCTGCCATACAGAACATTAGACACTTCCTGTCACATGACCTGGTGGTGGAGGACAGAGGGAAGAGGAAAGACACGGTAGCCCCGCCTCCTCCCGAACAGGAAGGGGAGGAGGGGCAGGAGGAGTTGATGAAGGAGTTCCAACAGGCTCTCTCCCTCCTCTCCTTCCCTCTGTCCTTCAGGGTGAGTCGGGGCCCTCTCTCAGCTCCTCCCCTTCTCTCTCCTTCATCCTCTTCCTCCTCCAGGTTCCCCAGTAACATCACCTTCATCCAGGTGAGTCTCACTCTCCATCAGACCCCTCGCTGGTGTCCAGCCACCGCTCACCACTGTGACTCCTCCCACAGGGTGACTACGTCTCAGACCGTGAAGCTTGGCCTGGGCGGGGCCATTATGATGTCATCATGTGTCTCAACGTAACCAAGTGGGTGCAGCTGCAGTCGGGTGACGCAGGTGTGGGTAGACTATTCAAACGAGCCTATCAGAGCCTGTCGCCAGGTGGAATATTTATCCTGGAGCCACAACCATGGAGCAGCTACTGCCACAGCAAGAGAGCCTCGGTAACGCCTAGCAACATGAATATAATCATATGCAGTGTGAGAGAGAAACAGCATCTGTCCTTTGCTCATCCTTCTGACACAATGTGATCGATGACAGCAGGAAGTATTCACACGTATAAAGACCAGATTTTACATGTAGAGATAACAGCAACAGGAAGTGACGGTGCTCAACACTGTGTGTCTATCACAGTCCGGTCCTTTAGAGTCGTAATGGTTTCCTAAAAGATCAAAGGGTATGAGTAACTATGGAGTAACTATGATCTGATATTTTGCATTAACTTTGTTAGTAAAAGTGTTCTTGTGTATTCTTTTGCAACACTTTGAGCATTTTGGCAGAAGAATGAATTTATTCATGGGTACTGGTTCACTAAACACGCATGCAGGGAGCGTCTGTAAATATCTGTGCTTCTGTGTATATACATCTAAGAACATTCAGCAGCACGTGTATCCAGTAAAAAGTTCATTTCTGTGGTTTTCCAGAAAACAACGTTCAGTCACTGCAGGAGTTTGAGGCTCAGGCCTGAACAGTTCACCTCCTACCTGACGGACAGCGTGGGCTTCAGCTCCTACAGACTCATCACACACGCAGGTGACAACATGCACATATGCACCCATCAGGGCTCCGGTGTATTCTGGCTCATATTTGACCACTCGTCTTGGCAGGATCGGTAGAGTTAGTTAAATTTGTTAGTTTCCGGGAATGGACTTCTCCAAAAATTTTCATAAAGTTGGTCTGAGCTTTGGGAATGCCGTTCCAGGCGTTTAATTTTAGCCTGCTTTATCCCTCCCAAAACCAGGTCTGATGTGTTTGTGATCATTGTCTTGTTGGAACACTGAGTTGTGTTCAAAGTTTAATCATCTTGCTGTTAAACAATAAACCATTAAACATGTTTGCCGTACACTAACCCAGAAAAAAGAAAAGTTAAACATTAGCCGGACACTTGTGCCTGTGTGAGTGGATGGATGACCACACCTGTAAATACAGTGACACAGATGCTGAAGTATGTGAGCCAGCTAATGCTACCCAGCCTAGCTGTATCCATAGACTGTATGTTAGCATTACTGCTAATGATTGATATCCCAGTAAAATCCTGCAGTTTCACTGAGCACACCTGCCGCTCACACCTCGGTGATGCCTTGTTAGTTAACAGCAGCAGGCCAGGTGAATAACTGCAGACGTTTACCTGAAGACTGTTAGACTGCACAGGTGTGTGTGATCTGAGCTGTCTGCTTGTGTTTCCAGGTAACCAGCGGCCCATCTACCTGTTCCATAAAGGCTCTGCGCAGAAGAAGTGAGCTCACGCCTTCGGCGTCCTTCTGTTTCTATGGAAACGGCATTAAAACTGTGACTGAACAAACTGATGATGTCGCACAGCAGAAGAGAGAGAACTGGAACCTGATTGGATGGCAGTACTCCTGTGGATGTGATTGGTTGAGTACAGGTGTCCATGTCCACCTAAACCAGTAACATGATTTTTCCATTCAATGAGATTTCCCCACACAGACGTGATATCATGTGTCTGATGCTGGGATTATACTGGTTGTTGATCAGATCAATAAGACAGTAAAGCACAAAGAAATAACTGCGTTTCTATTGGCCGCTGGATACCAACAGGAAGTGGTTTTTCATATTTCTTCCACTGCTTTTTTTTCCTGTCAAAATAAAGCTACTGACTCCAAATCCCTGAATTAAGGCTGCTCATTTGTCTTTCAGGTTTTCTGTGTAAAAGTACAACATATTGTGAACTCCTCACAATATGACCTGAATTGGCATTAAATTTGTTAAACCTGCCTCAGATTGTCTCTCTCATGCTCTCTGCTAATAAGCAGTTAGATGGAGACCTGGAAATTCAGAGGATCTGTGGAAAGCTGTAACAACATAACAAGGAGGAGTACCATCTCTACTCCAGGTCCTTCCTGAAGGATCAAGCTCCCCATTCCAACTCTAAGAAGGATGGCACACATCCTTCAGAGGAAGAGGAACAGAATCAGTGTAGAGTCCAACATGACACCATGTGAGGTCTGCAGCAAGCAGGTTTATCTAAAGAAGACATCAGGAAACTCGGATCTAATCAGTGCACAAAGAAGACATGAGGTGTCCAGTGATGGTCGGGTGATCAGACGTGAACCAGGACTACAAACACAGCAGACTTGATGTTCCTGTGGGAGCTCCTCCTCAACCTGCTTCACGCGCCGCTCACAGCCTGAAACAGCTTCAGGATCTCAGCAGCTTCTCTTTAAATTCAGTCAGTTTTGGGATTGTTAGCTGTTACACTAAGATGACAGGGGCAGAAAAGCATGCTGGGAGCTGTAGTTCTGAACAAAAGACAGATCCATTCATGAGAAGATTTTCAGTCACCACACAGAGTGGTGCTTTTAGATATTTAATGGAGGTGTAATTGTGCAACTTTGCCACAAGAGGGAAGTAGTGCACCGTGTTAGACTGCTGACAGCCTCAGAGTGAACGTCTCACTCTGCTGTGTCCACTCGTCACTCCAGCACTCGAGGGTCGGCGTCCTGAAATGAGGTCATTAGAAGGACTGACTGCATGTTGAAGTGGTAGTTCAGCCATTAGAGTCATGATGGGTGAATGAACATGGTGCAATAGAAGCGCAGTATTCTGAACACTTACATTTAATTACATGTGTTTGACTCCGGGGTTTCCACCTAAGCATGCCGTCAGTCTGGCTAATGACCTCCTATATTTAGGTGTGCTGTGCAGGCACGTGTAAAGGTTTCAGTCAAACTGACTGTGAAGTGGATGGTTAAAGAAATTAACACGAGCCTTCCTCAGCATGTTTGGTATAAATGGCTAAAAGTCTGTCTTGCCATCACCCTGAGAGTTTGCTGGCAATCCAAAAGCTGTTCTTCAGTCGTGTTGCCAAACAAGGCAGCGATGCAGAAAGACACAACACATTCAACTTTCAACTGGAGACCAGCAGCTTTAATAATTGTAGGTGATGACTTATAAGAAGACTTCCTAAAATCCATAATCCTGTCTTTAGTTTTTGGCACATTCAGTGAGAGGAAGCCACAAAATATCCAACCGTCCACTTCTTAAACACAGAGGTCTCTGCTGTGGTTTCTGTCACGCACCTCCAGGTGAGGATGTCCTGTCACTGGACCCACACAGGTAATTATACTGTAGCTGCAAAAAGCTGTTTGTCTACCAGCTGGTTTAAACACATACTCACGACTGCATTTATTCTTAAAATCATTTTCTAATGTAGAATCAGCTAAAGACGTTTTCATGAGTGAACGTAGTAACTGAGGGGAGTCCTGCTGTGTCCCTGAGGTCCAGGAGGAGGTAACGGTCCACCTCACAGGTGAGACTCGTTGGTACCAGCCGGTGAGGAAGCTGCAGGAGTTTGTGTGTTAGCTGTGTTAGCTAACTACAGACTGATGTCTAATCCTCCTTTCATCATCGTCATGCTGTTGCCGTAATAACAGCTGAGCTGCAGGTGAAAACTGAATCACCTGAAAGACTCACAAACAACGTCTGAGTAGCTCTTTATTAGCTTTACTGGATTAAACTCACACAAATAAATGACACGCAGCCTTCCTGCAGCAGCGTCCACGGCTCCCACTCATGCTCACTGCTCACCTGACACTCACAAAGCTTTAAACAGGACATGAGTACAGAGTAACGACACAAACTGATCAGTAGGAGAAAATGAAGTGTTTCCAGTATAATTGATACCATCACACCGGCTCCACTCTGACATCACTGATCAATAACCAAAGAACACACAGATCAAACTTCAGCCATCAGAGGAGTCAACGGAGCTGCTTCTGTTCCTGATGTGCTGATCTCTCCCTGCAGGCAGCTTCACACAAACACCATAAAATAATAAGTGAAAGCAGAGAGAACCAAGTGACAGTGAACAAACACCTGTAACTGTGAACAGCACGACCCCGATGATGTTTCCTGGCTCCAGGCCACACAGCTGTATCTGGCTCTCTGTGGGGCGTTTAAGGGTCGGGCTGAACCGTCCGCTTTTCACACGCTCGTCTTTCTTTCACTCGGTCTCTGTGATGCCGCTCCTGTTTGTCAGGCTTCTCAGGACGGTGCCACCACTCCACCCGAGTGTCTTCAGGCAGCTGAGCTGTGGTTCTGAAGGGCAGCCGGACAGACTCCGCCCCCTCCTCCACCTCCACCCGACACTCTGAGAGAACAGCAAACACAGCATGAGGTGTACAAACAGCAGCAGGTGTCACAGTTGCGGAGAAAGCTGAAGCAGAGCAGAAGGTAACAAAGCACAGCACATTAGAAGCAGCTGCTGAGCTGATCACAGTCTGATGGGATTGTTTCTCCTGTCAGCTGCTGCGTGGATGTAAAAATGATCATTCAGCCAAATGTGCTCCAAATAACTGTCTTAATGCTCCAATAAATATTATATTTAACCTCCTAAGACCCGAACTCCTACATGGCATGCATTTTTAAATTCTCTTTGCTATTTGGGCTGATTGGGACCTGAAGAATGCAAAAACCGAGAATTTCCAGATTTTTTTTTTTACCTGATTTTTGTCTCTGAGAAAAATGAGATCCACATGAGAGGACATTCGTTTAAATTTTTGATAGAACAGCAGCAGTATAATGTCCTCGTTAGTGGATATCAGGCCCTCGTGGAGCAAATTTTTGTATTTTGGTCTAGACGTCCCAAAATGTGATGTCCAAACATGTGGACGCCAGGTCCATGGCGGTTAAAGAAACAATCGTAAAGTTCTGTTTCCAGTTTGTCATTATTACAAACAGACATCAAACAGGATCTATGGATTAAATGGATGGAGATAATGATCCTACCGTCACAATGAGTTTGACCTTTAACCTGTATCTACAGCACTGACCTCTGACAGTAAGCAGCACTTGTTTCTTCAGCAGGATGTTTCCCTCCCTGCTAATGGTGCAGGTGTAGGTGTTTCAGGCTCAGACTGAGGTCTCCAGTTGTCAGCGGGTCTTCATTCATCTTCGTTCGATTTCTGTAAACTTCATCCTGTTCTTTATTCTTGTCAGAGCTGTTCTCATACACGTGGACCTTCCTGTCTTTCATGTCCTTCCACTCCACTCTAACGTCTTTAAGCAGCTGAAGTGTGGCTTTACAAGGCAGCAGGACAGACTCCACCCCTGAATCCACCTCCACCTTGTAAACTGAGAGGACAACAAAAGACACCATGATCCATCAGCTGTGGTGGTCACATGACCTCCCTGTCCCCTCATTGTCTTCTAGTCTCAGTCAGATTGTGTCTCAGTTTGTTCCTGATGTGTTCCTGACTCGTTCTTTGGTAACTAGTCTGCAGCGTCCTGTAAAGTGCTGCAGACGTGTTGGATGAAGAGCAGAAGAACAGACAGACTGAGCCTCCACAGTCGGCCATGCCTCACACGGCTCTTTACTTTGGGCTTCAGCATTAGCAACGTGTCTGAGGAGGATGTCCGTTTGAGAGACCATAACTGCGCCTTTTTTGAAATTCACTTGAGGACACGCCGTTGGATAAACGCGTCTATTTTAAACTTAAGGAGAATGTGTCACAAAGCTGAATGACTATGGAAGAAAACTAAAGTGGAAGTGCACAGGCTCTCTCAGAGATCTCATGCTCTCCTTAAATGAAATGGTGAAAATGGCTGCTCTGATTTTTCTAGGTTCTGTGAGATTATTATATTATCTTATGCCACGTTATACCCCTGATTAATGATTGTGAAATTATTATGTAGTCTTAGTTTGCATTATTCTCCTGACTTAGAAGAAGGTGATAACGATTACATTTGTTAAACTGATTTGCATTACATTAGACTGCTGATTTATTGTGTATGAATGATATTGTTTATGATGCATTATACTGCTGAGTTATAAGAAATGCTGTTTTCAGAGAGTCAGGACCTTGTTGTCTGATAGTAGAGGAGACAGAGAGCACATTCCACGGGAGCTTCACTCCCACCGTTGTTGAAGGCAGACGAAATAGGGAGCCAAGGCCATAAGTCAGGCTCGCTTTTGATTAGAGAGTCCCAAACATGATAGCTTGAACCAAGTTTGAATAATTAAGAGACCAATTGAGGAACATAATAAGTGAGGGAGGCGTAGTAGGGAAAGGTGTTTGTTTTTGTCTCATGTCTCAGAGGGTGTTGTCTCAGTCCCTCGGCCAGAGGACGGGTAGAGAGGGTCAGAGCGAGGGCAGTGGACCTGGGAACGGTGACCCGGGCCCATGATGCCATTGATGGACATGGAGGCAGCTGAGTGGGTCGAGGAGTGACACAGCGCAACGTATGGTGACCTCTTGTGGTCAAGAGGTCAAAAGCGGGAGTGTGGAGATCAGGGAAATATTTTACTGATGATTTCATAACCATCATCATTACCATTACATTAATTATCATTTCATCAAAGCATTTATTGAAGCTGTTGGCCTTACGTTAAAACTTGTATTACAGGTGCAGTCAACCTATTACATACATACTTTCAGTTCGGTTATTATCCACATGAGAATTGGCCTCTCTTTTCATAAGTCAGAGTTCGAGTGAGGTCGATACACACACACACACACACACACACACACACAGTAGTTAAGTTCATGTTTTGGGTAAGAGTGGCAGACACAATTTTTCATGTTTTCAGGAGATAAGCGAAAAGTTAGACGTCAACAGAATGCACCTGGCCTACAGACGGAGAAAATGTTCTTTTCCCATGTGTCAAAAGTCAACAGAACATTTGTGGTTTGAAACTTACGTCTGTATTGTATCTGTTTGACGTAAGAGGAGGCGTCAGAAAATATTCCCTGATGCTATAAGACAGTTGCATGTGTAATTTTGGGGCGAGATCGATGCTGAATGTTTTACAGTGTTCATCTCCCACACTGCGTGTATTCATTAAATCATTGTTTGACCAACTCTTCTGGACCAATTGTTGTTTTTGTGCTCACCCTCAATATTTGAACCCATTTAACAGTTCATATCAGAAAAGTTTTGTTTGACTGTTGTGTCTCGAGCTGCCTCACCTATAAAGCAGACAGCAACAAAAGTCTGATTTTCTGTTGATAAGATCAAAACAATCAATGACAAATCTCCCCAAAGCTTTCTTGTTCTGGCATCTCACTCCTGGTCTACTTTTACACCTGTGACATTTGATGATATGGTGACCCTGGTAGATAAAAAGAAGCCGTCTTCAGTTCCCTCAGATATTCTCCCCTCAAAGCTTTGTAGCAAAGTCTTTGACACTATTGGTCCTTGGGTTGTAAATCTTTTCAGTGCTTTTCTTCAGACTGGAGTGTTCCCAGTGTTTTTAAACATGCCATTGTGGAACCAAAGCTCAGAAAACCCAGCTTAGATCCAACATTACATCAACATTATAGATCAATTTCTCAATTTGTGATTGTCTACAGCAGAGTTTTGGTTTGATGTTGACCTTTGACCTGCAGTGGGACATCTCTCAGTCTCCATTCTCAGTCTAAATGATCTGACAGAGAAGGTGTAGGTGGCGCTGTCAGACAGTTGGAGGTTGGTCAGGTTCAGGCTGAGCTCTCCAGTTTCCAGAGCGTCAGTCTTCATGGATGTTCGGCCGCTGTAACGCTGGTTTGGATCTTTCAGTTTGTCTCCTTGAAGCTGGTGGACGGTTGGAGGACTGAGGTCGGAGCGACTCCACACCACTGTGGGGCTGTCCAGTTCAAAAGTGGGAAACTCACAGGGCAGCAGGACAAACAACTCTCCCTCATACAGCTCCACAGCTGAGGCATGCTGGGAAACTGAGGACACAGACAGAGTCCATGTGTCACTTTGAGGTAAAGATCAAACGTGGACAATTTCAGTTACAGAATATAAAATATCTACATAAAGAAATAAAATCACTGTTACACCTGAATAAACTGTGTGAAGGTAAAATAAATAAATACAATAAAGTGTAACCGAGGACAAGGTAGGAGGTAGGAGGGGCAAGGAAATAAATTGATCATTTATTTATTACATTAGTAAAACATACAATTTCCCAGTTATTTCCAGACAGGCCTTGCAACACATCCTGCTGATATCCCAGCTGCACATGACACTTACCACACAAACGGTGAAAAATAACACAACACTGCAAACCGTCACACCCTGTTTAGAGACACTGCAATCGATTTACCTGCGGGTATGCACTGCAAACAATTTGAGTCTCAGCACAGCTGGGAATCAGCGCTATGCATGACCTGCAATCTGGGAGATAAAGGGAAGTGGCACAAACAAATAAGCAAAAAACAAAAAGGGAGGTTAGTCCGCCCTTACACAACTCACTCAATCATCAACCGCCCTTACGGCTGGACGGACTAACCAACACAAAGTTACAAATCAATCAAAAGAACGGAAAACTGAGAGGCAGAGACAGGACAGCTGAAAAACACAAACAACATTATCGATTGAAATGTTACCCAATAAAATATCAGTTTTATTAAACCATTCAAAATCACAAAACTAAAACAAGCCGTCAATATACCTACAATACTGATCAATTTGCAGTCGATCTAGGATTTGATCAATTCTTCTATTAAAACTCGTGGTCACACCACAATATACCCACTCGCACTCGAGTGAATTCATCGCCTCTGGTTTTTTCCACAGACCTCACCCCACACACCTACTACCTTTTCAAAGCTCTTCAGCCAATCACCTGGCAGAGAGCAACAAACTGCCAGGTGACACTTGTTACAAAAGGAAGAAATAAGACGTGGTATGAGTGAAAAGTCTGAGTTCAGCTCCTCGGCTCATAGAAACACTGATTTCCTTTTATTAATGAGGCGTCTGTGGGAACAGGTAGGAGGCTCCTGATTGGTTCATAAGGTGTGAATAAATGTGTCATGTAGCAGGAAGCAAAGCCACATCAGGCTTTAGAAGGAATTCATGAAGGTCTGAAATCTGTCTGCAGTGCAGTGGAGTGATCTCCTCTCTTTGAGTTAGAAGTCTGGAAGTTTAGGAAGCAGTTAGACTTCAGGAAGCACAAATGTGATGAAGGTGAAGGTGTGGAGCGCTGTGTCAGGCTCTGCTGTGGAAATTAACTTTTGCAATATTTTCAACTGGAAAAAGAAGCAGGGTATGAACTTTGTAGCTCAATACAAAGCTCAGGGGTTAAAGGTCAAAGGTCACCCAGTCTGTGAGCAGAATCCTTAATGCAAGAAAACAACTTTCCAAGACTTTTTCCAAATTCCAGGTCAGATTTCATTGGTCAGAGAAAAGAACATCAAATTTGGATCCAGTACTCGTGTCACGACATCCTGACTGCTGATCTGCTGATCCGTCCTTCCATTGTTCATCAGAGGACGAGGAAACGTTACCACTGAGTTCAGTTTGGACAATCCACCAATCACAGAGCTCCATCAGTGATCTTACAGTAACTACATTCGCCAGCAGAGCTTTGATTGCACTTCTCTCCACCACCACTAGATGTCTCCACACTCTGTGCTGACTCCAATGAATGATCAGAGCTGCTGAGTCTGAATCTCTTTACTCGGTTGGAGGCGGCTGCTGCAGCCTCACCCTGACGCACACAAAGCTCCACCTTCAGTTCTGACACTGAAACATACACTGTAGCTAAAATGATGCAGATGTGACCGTCAGCAGCTGGATTTCCTCTCCATAGACGTGTTTCCATGCTGATCACAAAAAAGCAACAACTCAGACAGATCGTTAGATACAGCAGCTTTAACTGTAACAGTGTAATTGTAGAGTCTTTACAATGTAAAGTGCATGAAGGCAACTGTTGCTGTGATTTGATGCTATGTTAATAAAACTGAATGAATAAGTGCTGATATTTATCCAGATCGTCTCTCTGATTGATCTCTATGACCAGCCTCAGTAATAACTTCCAGCCAGCAGCCTCGTCCCTGCAGGTGTGCTCACACAAAGCTCCCCGTCCATCAGTGCTTTAATCATGATTTAAAACTTTCTCTAATAAATCACTTTCATGCTGCCTCAGACTAAAAGCCTTTATTTCACCCACCTCTCTTAGCTGTTTAACTGATTCATAGTTTTTATTTTATTGAAAACATTCAACCATTTAAAAGATTATTAATTTTTATCAACAGATTTTTAACAGGGACTATAAGGAAAGAGGACCTTTATCCCATATTAGCTCCTCTTAATAATAATCACAAAACAGTAGGTGCCTGCAGATCTTTGTCCATGTTTTACATCCTTCTTTACACAGATGTCTTTTCATATTTGATGTCATGTTAATTTGAAAGCGGAGCCCTCCATCTGCCACAGCGATGTTACCTGCATCACTTTACTTTATAGCGGCTGGAAGATTTCTGAAAGTCACCAAAAACAACAAAAGTGGGACTTCCTGCTTCTCACAGAGGACTTCCTGCCAGTTCAGACAGAAAAAAATAACCTATAAGTATATAAATAAGTATGAACAACATTTCTTCATTCACATGACCTTTGACCTCGGACCGCTGAAGCTGGCTGACCTTTTCTGCTTCCTCTTCCATCCATTTCAAGTTAAAGGCCCTCCTAATAGCTGCTGGACACTTTTGTACTAACAAGGCTTTTATTGTGAAACACTGAGAAACAGTTGGAAACACTGATTTTGTTTTTTTAAGAGCATGTGTTGCTCTGACAAACGCTGCGTTCCTTGCTGTGAGAGACAGAGTGTCTCCTCCGTCTGTGTTTAGCTTCCTGTGAGGACAGGAAGTGATGCGAAGGCTTATGACGTGTGAAACTATGAGGAAGCTGAACTCTGTGGCAGTCTGCCGTGATGTTTGGCTGCACACACTAAACTGAACTGAAAGAGAGTGTGTGTGTTTTAGTATGCAACAAGAAGTGAAACACACACACACAGCAGCTGCTTTCAACACACACACTCAGTTTGTTCACATGAGGACAAAAAAAACTTTATTTAACTAGGCTTGTGTGACAAGAAGACAGGAGAGTCTGAGTTCAAGGCTCTGCTCAGATGAATCCCACAAGCTCGGCAAGTTTCTGTGGCAGCTTCACCTGAGACACGAGGAGGGAGGAGACAAGGACGCTGAGGATGGTGCAAGGTTAAATGTAAGGAGAGAACCAGAACAACAAAGAGGCCTCCTCCTCCTTTATGGGAAACACGATGAGGCGAAGGAGACCCGACGAGAAGGCGCTCAGAGTACGTGACTGCTCTAAATGGAGGCAGCTTCATGGTGCGATGGTCAACAGGTGTGGGTCTGTTGAAACATCCTGAAGGTGGAGTTTGACTGCAGGCTGGAAGCAGTCACACTTCATGACAGCGCTCATCTCCCTGCTGCACCACGGCTCCGTCTAACTCTTCCTCTTTATTTCCAGATTAGCGATCAGCAGGCATGAAGTCATCACCTGTGTGGGCCTCATTTACTAACGTTTCTATGGAAAAGTTCAAACTTCTTGGAGTTTTCACACAAAATTTCCATAATCAGATTTATGATGTGCTGTTCTTCTTCTCTGTGTTGTAGCCTCCTAATGACACCCCGTTTGTGCTCCAGTGGATGATGAGAGTCAAACCTTAAATACTGATCCATATGCGTAGGTTTACGGTACACGTCAGGTTGTAGACGTCCCCCATTACTGATGGAAATCTCAGTCTAAGAAGGCTAACCTGCCACTTGTTATTATTTGTATTATTTTGATATTATTGAGCCATGATGGCGCCTTTGAAACTCTGCGTCTGCTCTTCTTCTGCTCCATCCAGATCTTTGCATCACCTTGTTTTACACACTGACTCCATCAGGTTACAGAGAGCTAAGTGATGAATGACTGTTTCATGCCACAGACTGCAGATCAGTCAGTGTTCTGATGGCGCTGATCTGTCATCACAGTCACATGACTTCCCCTTGTGTGAATTAATGTGTTCTATTTAGTTCTGCAGTATTTTATTTCTAGAGTACATCTGCATTTTATTCATTTCACACAAACTGTTGATGTAATGTCATCAAATGTCCACTAGATGTCAGTAGCCATCGGTGGACCGAGTACATCAACCTCTCTGAATACATACATGTGCGCTTAAATGAGCTCACATTATTGATCTGGACTGATGGATCGCCTTTGTTTTTATAGTCAGTGTTACTATGGAAACGACACTAACACACTATCTAGACATACAGTGGATTTGTTTGACTTCAGTCTTGATTCTGCATGGAAACAATAACCTGACATCTTTGATCATAAGTTTCAGAGCGTCGCCTGTAACCATGGTTACTGACCTGCAGCCTGACGTCACTCTGAGCAGCTGCATGTATGAATGTACATACAGGTACGCAGCTGCTCAGCTGGGTGGATGTGCTGGTGGGAACAGTGAGTGTGACAGTGATGGATAGATGCATCATGAGCATGTGACTGCTGTCAACACACACATGCACAAGTATATAAAGGTCTGTACCCCCTGTGTCCTGCTCCCAAGAGCAAGAAGGAGCTCTGAGCAGCGTCACCTCCACTGCTGAGAACACAAACATGTCCACTAAAGCTTTGCTGGCTTTGATTCTTCTCTGCCTGTTTACAACTTCTGTAGGTGAGTGTTTGCATGAGAAAGATGGAAATCCTGTGTTTTGTCTGCACAGCAGTGTTCATGCACAGGTATATGTGTCTGTTTCTACACGCGTGCATCATTTAGACTCTTCTGATGTTGGAAAGAAAATGAAAACAGCGTTTTCTTCTCTTATGTGACCAAAATTCTGCTGTTTTCTTTTCTATTCTACGTGTTTATTTTTGCATTTCTGTGAAGATTCAGACATCGGCGCTAATTATCTTCCACATGTCAAGTGTTTTTATTACCGTGTGCTCGAATATCAGATTTGGAAGGACCGCTTGATTGTTTGAAGTCTCTGTGCTAAATGACAGATCCTGATTCAAGCGCGAGAAGTAAAAGCAGTGATTTGAGGCTCTCATCTTTATGGTTTTGGATATATTCTTGTTTAAGCATTGCCTGAGATTTCAGTGTGCAGAAAAAGGACATGAAAATGAGTGGAAAGAGCATTTTTATATAATATATTTGATACATGAAGACACATTTTGACAGCAGTGGCGTTTCCACGCCAGATTTACCAGGGTGGGCTCTGGGTGTTTTTTCATGGGGGCACAGAACCAAAACCAGAGGCAACATTGAACTGTTTCATCTATGAAGTGAATTTATTTGGAGCACAAACAAAGTGAATGAACATTTAACAATCAAACAGGAGATTTCACACCCTGCACATCTTTAAAAAGCACTGACTGACATCACTGTGGACCGAAACGCTTGCACGCATGGCAACAGGCAGAGTCCATAGTTACAGAGAAGTTGAGGAGGACTTTCCTACCGGCTGGGCTGGAAGCTGCGCCTCCTGTCCCCCATTCATGTGGTGGGGGTCGTCCTCACACTGGGGGGTCGTCCTCCCTCCTGCTGATGTCTGAAAAGAGACGGATGTGGAGTAAACATGAGGCTGTAACTGAGAGCTACAGTAACTTATTACTTTATCTTTTCATTAGTGTTAATGATACTGTGTGGAGTGTAATCACAGAGCAGCCCGTGTCCTCCTCTCTGTAGTTCCCTCACGCTCTCCATCTCCATCTTTGCTATCAGGGAACAAATGTCTGCTTTTCTTTAATGTCAGCTGATGTTGTTCCAGCCGTGACGCTGAGCTCCTGTCTCAGCTTCATTTTTCATGTACGGTTAAAGTAAAAGGATGAAGTCTGTCTCTGAGCCTGCGCGGACCGGATTTGTTCAGTGTTAAAGCCATGACGCTGGATTTCACTGTGACGTCAGCGAGCCGCTTACCTTCGTCTCTTCACCTGTTTCCACGTTAGTCTGCTTTAACGATTCGCGCTTCTTTCTGAGCGCGAATGTGCTGAGAGAGCGAGTGTGCAGCGCCCTAAAGAGTCCGTGATAAACACAAACTAGAACACTAGTTCCAGTCCCATTAATTCTTCATCGTCTCTTCAGGCTTCACGGGACCGCGGGACAGTGAGCCGTGATTGTGAGCCGCGGTGGAGACACCCGCCTCTCGTCCGCCGCACAAGTCTTCTTGCGCGTCTACACTCCGCTTTACGGCAGCGCCTTTTCTCCTGCGCTGATCACAAACGTGGACGCGCGTTCACATACCAAACATACGGGCGCGCGCACACATACAAGCAGCCTGATTGGATCATATTTAAAAAATCATTAAAAATCATCCCTGAGAGTCGACGTGACACTTTCTTCCTCTGCTCCACCTGCTCTACACCTGTGCTGAGTGTCATCTCAACCAGCTTTCATACTCTCGAGAAATTAAAGACAAACTTTACACTTAAACTTAAAATCAACTTGAAAACTTTAAAGGAATGTGATAATGTCATGTTAAACATTTAAGAAAAATAATCTGTGATAGCTGAGGTGAATTTCTCAACAGACTCCTCTTCTTTGACATCCACACTACATGTGTTTCACCTCAATCCACTACATAATTCTGGAGACATTGCAGGGATTTTTGGGTCACTCCTGGACGATTGGGGAGGGGACCAGAGAAAACGACAGAGTCCAACATTGTTTCGGCAAAGTTCCACGCACAATGGCACCTGCTCTGGCCCCTGGAAGACAATTGACTACGGCTTCTAACTTAAATGTGCTCAGAGTAGAAAAACAGCATATAAGAACGACTCCATTTACATGTCTCAGAAAAGAACTGCCAATTACCAGAGTTTGATCCCCAGGGGGTGTCGCAGAGGGGCGAAATGGTCAGACACATGAACAGGTTGGTGGTGTTCTGAGGCATCTGTTTATGACTATCCTTCTTCCTCACCATCACACAGTCACCCTGTTTGCCCGGCTGTCTAGCTGCAGGTTTTTCAATGGTGTGAAGCCGAGTCTCCAATTCAGTGAGCTGCTAACAGGCTACATTTATTTCAAGTGTCATTACTGCTTAAGAAGGCTGAGGAGTAACTAAACATCTGACACAATGAGCAGGACAGTGCAGGAGGGACAGGTGAAGAGGCCATGCTGCTAGCGAGTCGGCTAAGAGCCAAGCTAGCAAAACCCTCAAGACACAATAAGTGATTACTGACAATAATTAGCAAGTGAATACACAGAGAGTGTGCTCCAGATGAAGCACGTCAAGATTACACTATGAAATAAGACGTTTTCCTATAAGTTTTTTACTGAATTGGCTACGCAGGCAAGCTACACAAAAGCACCACTGAAGCTCGAGCACGTGTCAAAATAATTCATGCAATGCTTCAGGAACACTGTGCCGAGGCTTGGTTCATCTGAACAGAGTTAGTGATCAGTCATCAAGTTCTGCTTCAGCTTTGGTGTCTCTGTGCGAGCGATAGTGAACCAGTGTGTGTGGTAATGAGAGTCGTCATGGAGCCAGCGAGGAAAAGAGGACGCTCTGCTTGTTGCTAAATAACAACCAGGCCATCAGCAATTCTGCCCCCGGGTCTGAAATGTACAGTGACAGAACTTTAACATAACGTTAAACAGAAGCTGTCAGCTCGGCTCTGTTAAGTGGACAGTCATAATGAAGAAGTTGTAGATTCAATCCTCCTTTCATAAGTTTGGCCACCAGATGTCACCAAAAAGGTGTTGGAAAGCCTCGAGTAATGAACCCTTTTTCAACTTGAGCTTCAGAAAGTTTCATTTGGCCCTCACTACCACTGTGTGTGTTGTAACAGGAACAGGATGTGATGCTCCACCACAAAGAGAGCAAACACCAAGTGACAGCAACACCGGAAGTCAGAAGACAAAATGTAAGAACCCCGAATCTCTTCTACACCTCACTTTTATACCTGCTCACCCTTGGAGATCCAATCAAGTTGTTGACATTTAATCATGTGACATCCTCCTGTCTTTCACTAACTTGGCCTTTACCCACTGTGACAGTGATGTGAATCATAAAATACAATAAAAAGTTTCACAAGAGGAGCGTAGAGCAGGTCTCCTCTGCTGAAGGCTCCTGTGTTTGGCACAGCAAAGCATTCAGACCATGAGTGTGCTTGCTACAACAGTCACACAAGATTTAAATGATAATAATAATAACTATAATTTTTTTAAAAAAACTTTTTTTTCCTTTTATCTTCTCGAACAACAAGGTCTACATATAACTTTTTTCCTGGGAGACATCACTCAGCAGCAAAAGGAGCTTTTAGACCCTACTTGATGCATCGCCGGGCGGATGAGTAATCCACTTCAGATTCCATCTGCTATTTAAATTACCTGAACTGGAGACTCTGTGGACAGTCAAACACTGACTGCACTATTTATGTATCAACCTTTAGACGCACAAACACTGATCAGTGATCAATCCACTCTGCAGTTTACAATCCAAGGCCCAGCAGATGAAAACTGAAAGACTTTCAAATCACATGAGCCAATATTTTATTCACAACAGAACATAAATGCTTGTTTGTGCATGTGTGTGTGTGGGACTGTTTGTCAGGTACTTGAAACAATGATTCCCAGTCTCAGTGATACCAACACTCTCTGTCCTGTTTTGTCTCCTCTCCTGCAGACCTGGCAATCATCAGAGCTGTGCGTGGACAGGATGTCGTTCTGCCGTGTCAAGTTCATAAAGATTATCCCATCGCGGCTGTGGTGTGGAGGAGAATTGACGTGAAGCCAGTAGAAGTGCTTTTGTACCAGAGCAAGACGTCTCATCAAGCCAACAAGTATCCACCTTCAAGGAGCCGCATGCATCTGATGGATAGAAGGATGAACAATGGAAATTTGTCCTCGGCTCTGCAGAATGTGACTGAGAGTGGAATATATGAGTGTCTGGCCATCGATACAGAAATGCACCAGTCAAAGACTCCCATTGAGAACGCTGACACCATCATCATCATCCAGCTGATAATTGATCCAGAGGGTGAGTTTGTAGAGTCGTCCACAATCCTTTCTCTCTGATCCTTATACAGCGCCAAATCACAACTACAGTTACCTTGGTTACGCTGCAGTCTAGGCTACACTGTTCCAAAAAATAGCAATGTCAAATTATTTTACTGTGTATTTTACAGTTGCGTACTGTTTTTCTAGAATGTCATTACATTTACATAAGTAGACTGTGATCTGACACGTCAAATGTAAAATAACATAACATCACTGTAAATGTAATAAAACACAATTTACTTGTTTGTTAAATATATTTTGTTGTACATATGCATATTTAGATCATAAAAATACGTCCAGAAATGTCTCCCATCATCCAATCCAATCCAACTTTATTTATATAGCACTTTTAAAAACAACAAAGTTGACCAAAGTGCTTTCCAATAATAAAACAGAGGTAGCAGTTAAAAACCATACATTAAGCATACAATGAAATCAATAAACAAAATAAATATATAATTGAAAAAGAAGATAAAAATAAATCAACATGAGTAGAATAAACAATAAGATATACAATGTATAAGATTAACAAAGTAAAAAGATTAAGAATGAGCTGACTAAAAACTGACTACAAACTGACTCTGATAATACTCCTAGAAAGCCTTTGAAAAAAAGTGTGTTTTTAAAAGTGATTTAAACATTTCAAGTGTTGGGGCCAGCCTAATATGGAGGGGCAGTTTGTTCCATAGTTTGGGCGCCACAACAGCGAAAGCTCGGTCCCCTCGGTGTTTCAGTCTCAACATGGGGACAGCAAGGAGTGACTGGTCAGATGATCTGAGAGACCTTTGTGGAGTGTATTGGTGTAAAAGGTCTGACAGGTAAGAAGGAGCCAGGCCATTTAAGACTTTAAAAGCAAGCAATAAAATTTTAAAATGAATTCTAAAATGGACAGGCAACCAGTGTAAGGAGGCAAGAACAGGGGTAATGTGCTCATGTTTGCGTGTCCCTGTCAACAGGCGAGCAGCAGCATTCTGGACCATTTGCAAGCGTGATAGTGAAGCCTGATCAATGCCAATATAAAGTCCATTACAATAATCAAGGCGAGTGGTCACAAATGCATGCAACACTCTCTCCAAGTCACAAAAAGAAATAAAAGGTTTTACTTTAGAGAGCTGCCTCAACTGAAAAAAGCATGCCTTGGGACATGTGCTGCTGTTTAGATGTTCTTGTTTTATTGTTTATGGTTACGTTACTTTTAACTGTTATCTTGAATGTTGTGTTTACGCCGTGGTGCAGCGTCACTGACAGTTGTTGTTTCGTAGAGAGAGTGCTGTACCATGAGTGATTTCTGTTGTTGAACCTTGAGGCACATAGTAGCACCGGCAAGTGTTTTAATGAAGAGCTCCCCTACCAGCTTGGAGTTAAATAACAAGCTCAATCTCTCTCTGTGAGCTTCCTTGTTAAGTTTTCTCTGCATGCCACAATGTAAAACATTGCACGGACGCGCTGTGCTAATTACATATTTTGAAAAAGAAATGTAGAGGTAGGAATTGCAATAAATATAAATAACATGATGCTAAGCACCGGCCAATGAATGTGAACTAACAACAAGGTCGCGGGTATGGCTGCGACCATAGGAAAAAACCCTAATATGAAGGTACTTTACTGTGCATTTTACAGTAATGTTCTGTTCTTGTAGAATATCATTAAAGTTACGTAAATAGACTTTGACTTCACATTTTGAATGTAAATTAACGTTAAATCACTGTAATGTAATACAACATAATTGTCATGAGTATTAAATGTATCTGTCTGTACATATGCATATTTAGATTGTTAAAATACATTCACAAATGTATCATGATCTCACAAATATCTGTCCGTTATTTGAAAGATTGAACTGTTGAATTCAAATGTAATGCTATGGGAAAGTGTATAACATGATTCCTATAAGCTTGTGTTACATCACATAAGTATTATTATCATTGCTGGTTAGGCCGTTCGTGGCTCAAGAGTTGGCAGTTTGCCTTGTGATCAGAAGATTGCTGGTTCGCGACCCGGCTCGGACACCCTCCGTCGTTGTGTCCGTGGTCAAGACTCTTCACCTACCGCCTACTAGTGATGGCCAAAGGGGCCGATGGTGCGATATGGCAGCCTCGCCTCTGTCAGTCTGTCCCAGGGCATGCAATCAATTATTATTCAAACCAACTGTTAACTGTATATTTCTGTACATTTACGTATTATGATTGTTGTTTATAGGTAATTTCATAGTTTGATCACGTAAAAATGTTCCTAATTTAATGTCTAAAAGCACTTGGAAAAGGCAGAATCCCATGTCAAATTAGCGCAACAAACTGTATTTTCATTACTGAAAATAACCGTATTTTTATGGGACAGTTATTTTCTGTTATTTTACGGTCGCATTTTGGCGCCCCAGCAGCCGGAATATTACCGTTTTTTTAAGATGTTTTTTCCCCTATTTATAGATGATTTCATTGTTTAATCACATTAACATGTTCCTGATTTAATGTTTAGCGGCACTTGAAAAAGGCGAGATCCCATGTCAAATTAGCGCAACTAATTGTATTTTCATTACTGGAAATAACCGTATTTTTATGCGGGAGTTATTTTCTGTTATTTCACGGTCGTATTTTGGCGCCCCAGCTGCCGGAATATTACTGTTGTTTTAGGATGTTTTTTTTAACAGTGTACTGGGGGATTCCCATGATGCACTGAATGTTTCTTCGTCACTCACTCTGTGTTTAGACACCTCTCTGCATTGAATCATTAGTAATTATTATTCCCTGGCTCTCTTCCCCAGCGTGTCTTTTGTCCTGTCCACGTCCCCTCACCTCAGCCGGCCTCTCAGATGGCTGCGCGTGGTTCTTTTCCTGTCACCAAACTGCTTGCTTAAGGGGGGTAGGGGGTGCACTGCAGGACACTTGGAGCATTGTTCTTTCAGTTACAGCCCCTTGATTATTTAATTTGATCAAGAAAGAAATTAATATTAAAGAGAATTTAAAGCAGTATGAAGGCCCTTGGATAAAACGTCTGCACACATGAGGCTGAGGTACTAGGAGTTATAGGACAATTAGTGTAATAATGACAATATAAGTGAGTGTAGATTGTTCTCAACAATCTACACTCACTGCTCGTGTTGTTAGGTACACCTTGTTAGCACTGGGTTGGCCCACTTTTAACTTCAGAACTGTCTTAATCCTTCAAGGCATAAATGCAACATGGTGCTGGAAACCTTCCTCTGACATTTTCTTTTATGAAGATATTGGTGATGAGACTTTGTAGAAAGCAGGGAGTAGATCATGTCTCACACCTGTCTCCTGTTTCTCACCTGCAGCTCCACCACTCAATGCTGGCGAGAGGCGGTTTGCTCCACCTACGTCTCTTCTGGTATTTTTGATTTTGGGTCTTCTCTCATATTTCTGTTTCTCTGTTTAATCTTGATGATGCTGTAAACACTGACCTCTGACCTGAAACTCCTGCCTCTGAGTTTAAACAGAAACTTATTTGATGTTTTCATTCATTTGGTTTTTATTTTGCTTTGGGATTTTTTTTTCATATAACAGCTTTCATTTAATGTGTGATGTGACATTTTTCACTTACAGCTAAATACACAAACACTCACTGTGGCTGTGAGGATAAGTGATTATGCTGAGATTACATGTAAAGGGTGGAAACTGTTTTCTTTTTGTGGTTTGTCTTTAAAGATAATCACAGTGGTTGATTCACCGCAGTTTTCCTCTTATATCGACAGTTTTCATGGGTCATGTTTTAAGGGAGGTACTTGTTTAGCATGTTTGTACTCACAGGCAGGACTCACAGTAGTTTCACTGACTTTTATGATGAAAACAGGACGATAACTAAACACCTCTGTCAGTAAACAAGATCCAATCAGAAGTGCAGTAAGTTTAAAGTACACATGTGATCTGCCCCCACCAAACGGTGCAGCTCTTTTGGCAAACAGTGAAACTGTTTCTCATCCACTATCACCAAAACTAAATGACACTGTTGTCAAAAGACTCTGCACACGTTCACGAACAGACTGAATTTACTCCACTAACAGTACAGACCAATGTTAGCCAATCAAATCAGTGTTTGTGGAGCATCAAATATCACTGCAGCAACTAGCGTGTTGCACATGAACACAGTCAGTAACAGGCAACTAGCATGGCTAACATTAATGCTAACTAGAAAGATTTGCATTTCCTGCGAAAATGCAGTGTGGATGCTTTAAAGCTGAAGCTGTATGCAAAAAGTAGCTGAAAAAGCTGAAAAGTTGCAGAAATTGTAAAAACTTTGCAGAAGCAAAGGAACTTTGCTAAAATGGAATAACTTAGCAGAACTGCAATATCTTAGAGGAAACATAATACTTGGCAGAAATACAATAGCAGAGCAGAACTTAGCAGAAATATTGTAACTTACCAGAAACATGATAACTTCTCAAAAATACAAGAATTTAGGAGAAATAGTATAAGATAACAGAAAGAATATATTTAGCCAAAAATACTTAAGCATTACAGAAACACTATGATTTAGAAAAATAGTACAACAGAGCAGAAATACTGTGATTTACCAGAGACACTGTGATGAACTATGAATATTGTAATTTTAAATCAATACTATGTTTTAGCACAAATACTATAATTTGACAGAAATACTATATTTAGCACAAATCTTATAAAATAGCAGAAATAGTATGATTTAGCACAATAGTAATAACTTAAACAGAAAAATTGGAAAAGCAAAATGGACAGCTGAAAAAATGCTGAACATGCTGAGGGTCCCTCAAATATACTTGTTAAATGAAAAAAATTGGCAAAAAAAAAAATATAACAGCCACACAATCACAAATATGGACACATATGGAAACACACATGCACAGAGAGAGACACACACAAGATCCAATTCAGTCAACCAGTCTAAATATATTGAATTTGAATCTTACAATGAGATCATCCCATAAAAAGGCTTTCTCTCTCTCTCTCTCTCTCTCTCTCTCTCTCTCTCTCTCACACACACACACACACACACACACACACACACACACACACACACACACACAGAGAAGTAAGTTTCAAGCTCAGTCAAGCAGCCTTGGAGCTGCTGAATTTGAATCCACCAATCAGAGAGCCTGTGCACTTTTTCCCGCCAAAACAGGTGCATGCAGCACAGAGAGACACAGGATTTTTGCACATATGGAAACACACATGCACAGAGAGAGACACACACAAGATCCAATTCAGTCAACCAGTCTAAATATATTGAATTTGAATCTTACAATGAGATCATCCCATAAAAAGTCTTCCTCTCTCTCTCTCTCTCTCTCTCTCTCTCTCTCTCTCTCTCTCTCTCTCTCTCACACACACACACACACACACACACAGAGAAGTAAGTTTCTAGCTCAGTCAAGCAGCCTTGGAGCTGCTGAATTTGAATCCACCAATCAGAGAGCCTGTGCACTTTTTCCCGCCAAAACAGGTGCATGCAGCACAGAGAGACACAGGATTTTTGCAGTCTATTTCTCATAATGACGACTCCCCTCAAACAAATGACCATAATTTCCTAACCGTAGGGGCTAGAACGGTCATTCTTACACCGTTTTGTTCAGAAGAGATGGGGGAATCTTAAAGTGTTGACAATTTATCATTAAAATATGAATTATTAAAGATAATTGACTTCTAATGCACCATAACTGAGTAGAGCAAAGCAAAAACTGCCTTGACTTGCCCTCAAACAACGCTTTCTAACTCTAAATCTATTTGGAGTATCAATATCATTCTTTCACCGTAAGAGACAGCAGGCTTTGGTGAACAATCATGGAAATTTTCAGGTCTCTGTGGAAATCCATTAGAAAGATATGACGAGAGAAAAAAGTGGTTCATTTCCAGAGTTTGAAATCTGAAGAAATCTGAGCGAAGGACGAATTTCCTACCCTCAAACAAGTCTAACTCATTTCAGAACGGTAATAGGTGAGAAAATAATTCTTGAATTGTGAGCGTCAAGAGTGTCTGAAGATATACTGGGACAAGCCTTATGTCTTAACTTTGCTTCGTTGAGGAGATATGACGATTCGAATATGCCTCTCATTACAGAAATCAAGCGGTGATTTTGAACAAGCTCTCCATTGACTTTCTATGGAGAGTTTTGCGACTTTGTGTTGGTCTGAGGAGATTTGCCAAAATTCTATAAATCCCACAACAATGATAGTGACATTTTCGGAAACCCAGCAAAAATACCTACGTTTTGATGTATAATTTGTGGAAGTTGAGTGAAGATTGAGCAAGTAGCAAGAAGTTGTTCGGACATGAAGAGAAGACTGCAAAACCTTCAGTGGCACACTGGAAGCCAAGTGCATAGCAACCATAACAACGCATGTATTTTGTGAAAAATCACAATTTTGCAACTGAAAACTTTAAGAGGCATAAAGGTAAAACGGTAAAAGATTTGAAAAAGCTGAATCATACCTGAATAGCCCAATAATTTGAGAACATTTTAAAGTTTGAATGGTTGTTCTACGTGAAAATATGAGGAAGTAGTTAAGTTTCAGAAACAAGCAAATTTTAGCAGAATTGCAGAAGTTTCCCATTCATTTCAATGGGACAAATTAAGCTTAATATTTTAAAAAGTATAATAGTGAAAAATACCAAAAGACATAGCAGGAATTAGCAGAAATAGCAGAATATTTTAAAATTTGAACGGTGAAAATCGGCTGAAAATTGTGGAAGTAGTTAAGTGCCAAAAAGTGTACGGAAGTCCCAAGAGGAACTCAATAGTGTGGATGCTTAAGCATCCACACAATGAAAGCATGGCTAGCGTGTGTCGTCACTGGGCATGCTTGCTATGCTATAAACTGATGCTATGCTAGAGCGTTAATGGTTCCTTTAGTCCATGATTTAGAGCAGGGGTGTCACACTGACTTTACATGTCAGACCACATGCAGTAATTACATTTATAAATGGCTTTAAACGCACATTCAGCCTGTGAGACTCATTGATACTCAGTCAGACTCTGAGCCGTGGCTCTGCCCATATGGAAAAGATCTATATAAATCTCATAAAGTTTGTATCTGTCTTGTGTGAAACTTGTATGAAAAGCATATAAGAGTGAAAACAGATATAAGATCCCTTGAAAAATTATATAAATGAAATGTGCCTTATAGATATGAAGTAGGCCAAATCTGATGCAAGTCTTTTATAAGTTTTTCTAATGTTTTTCCATATGGGTGTGCTACATGCTCACATTTCTGCAACTCTGTATTTCAAAGACACTTTGTATTAACTTTATTTAATCTAATATTCAACTCTGAACTCTAACTTTAGTCTTTTTATCAGAGGCTATTTTTTAAAACTTGCTGTCCTTCTTTAGCATAATGGTGTGACCCAGTCTGTCTTAGCATGTGATTGGCTGCATGGTCCCACCTCTGTCTGCATGGGGACCAGCAGGGCTGAAGATTCAGCTCCACATTAATCATTAATAATAACTGACATATGAACGTGTATCAGGGCCTGATGTGGCCCGCTGGCCGTATGTTGGACACCCCTGCTTTAGCTGCTGAGTCACGGCTGAACGAGCACAAACAGAATCATGCTCAGACTTGTTTCTCACTACTCTCTGTAAAAAAAAGAAAGAAAACAAACCCACTCATGATCGTCAGAGTGTACATTTGATTTATTTGATGATTCTGTCGACATGAACAATAGAAAAGCAGCTGCTTAAATCCTTTTGCTGCACAGATGATAACGTCTCACGTGCAGTCTGGGAGTGACGGCGATTTCACTCTCAACATTATTCACATTATTTCACAGAAAGACGTTCAGTCGTTATGCAAATGTTGTATTTACAGGGTCTCTGCAGTCAGCTGAGACTGTAGAGAGCACTGGTGTGGTGGGAGCAGCGATGTGTGTGTGTGCACTGCACAGAGTGACTGTGGGGATGAAGGAGCTGCTCCGTGGCTGTAACAGTCAGCAGGAGGTGGAGGTGCTGTCCCCCAATGAAGACAAATAAAGCTTTAGAATTGAACAGCTCGCTTGGTTTGCACAGTATCTGTGAGAGTTGTATCATATGCACTTTACAATCACAGCGACTCAATGATGTAGAATATGAACCAACAGGCCACATGCTGACTCTGAAACAAAGTGCCATTAGAGCTGATCCAGAGCAGGCAGCTTCAACGCTGACTCAGCAGCAGTGAGCCTGATATTTCTTTGTAGCATAGCTCGAGTGCTGCTTTGTTGTGTGGATGCTTTAAGCATCCACACTCTTGAGTTCCTCTTGGGACTCCCGTACACTTTTTGGCACTTAACTACTTCCACAATTTTCAGCCGATTTTCACCGTTCAAATTTTAAAATATTCTGCTATTTCTGCTAATTCCTGCTATGTCTTTTGGTATTTTTCACTATTATACTTTTTAAAATATTAAGCTTAATTTGTCCCATTGAAATGAATGGGAAACTTCTGCAATTCTGCTAAAATTTGCTTGTTTCTGAAACTTAACTACTTCCTCATATTTTCACGTAGAACAACCATTCAAACTTTAAAATGTTCTCAAATTATTGGGCTATTCAGGTATGATTCAGCTTTTTCAAATCTTTTACCGTTTTACTTTTATGCCTCTTAAAGTTTTCAGTTGCAAAATTGTGATTTTTCACAAAATACATGCGTTGTTATGGTTGCTATGCACTTGGCTTCCAGTGTGCCACTGAAGGTTTTGCAGTCTTCTCTTCATGTCCGAACAACTTCTTGCTACTTGCTCAATCTTCACTCAACTTCCACAAATTATACATCAAAACATAGGTATTTTTGCTGGGTTTCCGAAAATGTCACTATCATTGTTGCGGTATTCATAGAACTTTCGCAAATTTCCTCAGACCAACACAATGTCGGAAAACTCTCCATATAAAGTCAATGGAGAGTTTGTTCAAAATCACCGCTGCATTTCTGTAATGAGAGGCATATTCGAATCGTCATATCTCCTTAACGAAGCAAAGTTAAGACATGAGGCTTGTCCCGGTATATCTTCAGACACTCGTGACGCTCACAATTCAAGAATTTCTTTCTCACGTATTACCGTTCTGAAATGAGTTGGACTTGTTTGAGGGTAGAAAATTCGTCCGTCGCTCAGATTTCTTCAGATTTCAAACCCTGGAAATGAACCACTTTTTTCTCTCGTCATAACTTTTTGTTGGATTTCCACAGAGACCTGAAAATTTCCATGACTGTTCACCAAAGCCTGCTGTCTCTTACGGTGAAAGAATGATATCGATACTCCAAATAGATTTCGAGTTACAAAGCGTTGTTTGAGGGCAAGTCAAGCCAGTTTTTGCTTCGCTCTACTCAGTTATGGTGCATTAGAAGTCAAATATCTTTAATAATTCACATTTTAATGATAAATTGTCAACACTGGAAGATTCCCCCATCTCTTCTGAACAAAACGGTGTAAGAATGACCGCTCTAGCCCCTACGGTTAGGAAATTATGGTCATTTGTTTGAGGGGAGTCGTCACTATGAGAAATAGGCTGCAATAATCCTGTGCCTCTCTGTGCTGCGTGTGTAAATAGATGCACCTGTTTTGGCGGGAAAAAGTACACAGGCTCTCTGATTGGTGGATTCAAATTCAGCAGCTCCCAGGCTGACCTAGAAACTTACTTCTCTCTCCCTGTGCATTTTTTTGCTGATTTTTTCATTTAACAAGTATATTTGAGGGACCCTCAGCATGTTCAGCATTTTTTCAGCTGTCCATTTTGCTTTTCCAATTTTTCTGTTTAACTTATTACTATTGTGCTAAATCATACTATTTCTGCTATTTTATAAGATTTGTGCAAAATATAGTATTTCTGATTATTTATAGTTTTTCTACTAAATCATAGTACAGTATTTCTGCTTTTTATAGGATTTGTGCTAAAACATAGTATTTCTACTAAATGTAGTATTTATGCTTAATCATACTATTTCTGCTTTTCATAGAATTTGTGCCTAATATAGTATTTCTGCTAAATTACAGTATTTATGCTTTTTATACTATTTGTGCTAAAACATAGTATTTCTACTAAATGTAGTATTTATGCTTAATCATACTATTTCTGCTTTTTATAGGATTTGTGCTAAAACATAGTATTTCTACTAAATGTAGTGTTTATGCTTAATCATACTATTTCTGCTTTTTATAGGATTTGTGCTTAATATAGTATTTCTGCTAAATTATAGTATTTCTGCTTTTTATAGTATTTGTGCTAAAACATAGTATTTCTACTAAATATAGTATTTATGCTTAATCATAGTATTTCTATATATTTCTGCCAGGTCCCCAGGCAGCCAATCCTCTGTGAGGACTGAGACATTCAAATTTTCAAATCAGGGCCTGCACGGCTTCCCAGCCAATCATATATGTGTCCTGAGGCATTCAAATTTGCATATTGGGGCCTTCATGGCTTCTAAGCCAGCCAATCATATCTGAGGGCTGAGGAATTCAAATCCACAAATCAGGGCCTGCACGGCTTCCCAGCCAGCCAATCATATATGTGGTCTGAGGCATTCAAATTTGCATATTGGGGAATTCGTGGCTTCTAAGTCAACAAGTCATCCATGTCATGTATCTCTAAAAATTCATATTTTAATGATAAATTGTCAACACTTGAAGATTCCCCCATCTCTTCTGAACAAAACGGTGTAAGAATGACCGCTCTAGGCCCTACCGTTAGGAAATTATGGTCATTTGTTTGAGGGGAGTCGTCATTATGAGAAATAGACTGCAATCCGGTTGTTCAGTGATGACGCGACGAATCCTACTTCCGGGTCTAAAGTAGTCTGCGTTTAATATGGCATTTGTGTTGTTAGCTGGTGAACTCTGGAGTGGACCATCACCTCACTACCTGGATCCTGGACTACCTCACCGACCGACCACAGTATGTGAGGACTCAGGGCTGTGTGTCGGACAGGGTCGTCTGCAGTACGGGGGCCCCACAGGGAACGGTTCTGGCTCCGTTCCTCTTCACCATCTACACTGCAGACTTCTCCCACAATTCCACCCAGTGCTTCCTGCAGAAGTTCTCTGATGACTCTGCAATAGTCGGCCTCATCACTGATGGGGACGACAAGGAGTACAGAGGTCTGACCCAAGACTTTGTGGACTGGTGCCAGCTGAACTACCTCCAGATCAACGCCAGTAAAACCAAGGAACTGGTGGTAGACTTCCGCAGGCACAAGCATTCTCCACTGCAACCACTGAACATCCAAGGTATGGACATTGAGGCTGTGGACAGCTACAGGTACCTTGGTGTTCATCTGAACAATAGACTGGACTGGACTCATAACTCAGACGCCCTCTACAGGAAAGGGCAGAGCAGGCTGTACCTGCTGCGGAGACTCAGGTCGTTTGGAGTGGAGGGCCCACTCCTGAAGAAATTCTATGACTCTGTTGTGGCTTCTGCTATCTTTTATGGCGTGGTCTGCTGGGGCGGCAGCATCTCTGCTGGGGACAGGAAGAGACTGAACAGGGTGATCCGAAGGGCCAGCTCTGTTCTAGGATGCCCTCTGGACCCAGTGGAGGTGGTGAGTGACAGGAGAACGGCGGCTAAGCTGTCATCCCTGATGGACAACATCTCCCACCCCATGCAGCAGACTGTGACAGCACTGAGCAGCTCCTTCAGTGGGAGACTGCGGCACCCACGGTGTGGGACGGAGAGATTTCGCAGGTCTTTCCTCCCCACTGCTGTCAGACTCCATAATAAAGACTTTAACTGATCAAGCACACACATCCATACATATGCAATAATACTAAGTGCAATAATCCTTTCTGTCATCGTTGTATTTTTACTCAGTTGTATATAGTATTTGTATTTGTATTCTATTTTTATCTTATTGTATATTTATTTTATTTTATTCTACTGTATATAGTATTTTATTTTATTCTATTCTGTACAGTTGTGTACTGTATTTATTCTTATTGTATTCTAATTTTTGCCTCATAACTTTTGCACTGTCCATTTCCTGCTGTGACAAAACAAATTTCCCACGTGTGGGACTAATAAAGGTTATCTTATCTTATCTTATCTTAACATGTTTAATGTTATGTATTTTCTTCTATTTGAGCTCAAAAAGCTCCTAAAACAGTCAGCGATCACTGTTGACCTCCCTCGGCTTTTATTACCGCTAATCATTTATTTAAGCTCAGTTTTTAAAACCTTAGGATGTAACTACAGCCCAGCCCATGCAGCAGTATATGAATGACTAACCTCGTATTGTGGATGGATTATCTCAGTTGTTCTCCTGGCTGAAGTTTGGTCCGTTTACAGCATCCTGCCATGCAATTACATTTGTTCCTGACCACCGAGAACACTCACGGTAACTTTTATCAAGTGGAAAAAAAGTTAGCTTGTTTATATTATGCTAACATAGCTGTGTCGCTAGCGGTCACGTAGCACATCATTATATACCAGCTAGCCAAACTTCAGTAACCCTACAAACGTCACTGCTGTTTAGCTTTCTGTCTTCATTTATGTTGGAAGTGATAACAGAGCTGTACGTTTTAATTTGTTTCCAAAACCCCGCAGTCAGGACATGCTATATTGTATTTAGATAGAAGCTAGCGAGCTAACTCCCTGCTAACTTCTAACTCCGTTAAATGTCATAAATTCTGTTTTCATGGATGCCTGGATGTTAAACTCAATTGTTACACCTGGTAGAGCAGAACGCTGATCATTTTATTAAAGATGAAAGACTTTAGACAGTTTTTCAACTCACAGTAATGCCATACTGATCGTTTGATATATGGACCTGCAGCGGAGTTTAGACCCAGACACGGCTAGTGACGTCAGACTGAACAACCGGATAATCCTGTGTCTCTCTGTGCTGCGTGTGTAAATAGATGCACCTGTTTTGGCGGGAAAAAGTGCACAGGCTCTCTGATTGGTGGATTCAAATTCAGCAGCTCCCAGGCTGACTGAGCTAGAAACTTACTTCTCTCTCCCTGTGTGTGTGTGTGTGTGTGTGTGTGTGTGTGTGTGTGTGTGTGTGTGTGTGTGTGTGTGTGTGTGACAGAGAGAGAGAGAGAGAGAGAGAGAGAGAGAGAGAGAGAGAGAGAGAGAGAGAAGGCCTTTTAATGGGATGATCTCATTCTAAGATTCAAATTCAATATATTTAGACTGGTTGACTGAATTGGATCTTGTGTGTGTGTCTCTCTGTGCATGTGTGTTTCCTTATGTATACATATTTCTGATTGTGTGGCTGTTATATATTTTTTTTGCTGATTTTTTTCATTTAACAAGTATATTTGAGGGACCCTCAGCATGTTCAGCATTTCTTCAGCTGTCCATTTTGCTTTTCCAATTTTTCTGTTTAACTTATTACTATTGTGCTAAATCATACTGTTTCTGCTATTTTATAAGATTTGTGCTTATTAATATACTATTTCTGCTTTTAATAGGATTTGTGCTTAATATACTATTTCTGCTTTTTATAGGATTTGTGCTTAATATAGTATTTCTGCTAAATGTAGTATTTATGCTTAATCATACTATTTCTATATATTTCTGCCAGGCAGCCAATCCTCTGTGCGGACTCAGACACATATCACATATCAGGGCCTGCACGGCTTCCCAGCCAGCCAATCATGTCTGAGGTCTTCCGTTTCCTCTCTCGTCATATCTCAGCGACGGTTGTACAAAGAGCAATGAAAATCGCAGTCAAAGTACACCAAAGTCCGCTGATTCACCCAGTACAAGAATTATGCCTCTAGTCCACCTAGTTTTTGAGTTACACAACGTTTTGTAACTCCAAAAAACGGCGTTTTTCGCCTCTCACCGGGATCTAATTCTGACTGCTCATCACCCTGTTTTTCAAAATGGCTCCTCTCTTTCCCAGTGGCGCAGTTGGTAATGACACGGGTCTGCAAGCCAAAGATCGTGGGTTCGATTCCACCTTGGTCAACATGTTTTTTTCCCTACAAATTAATACACTGTCACAGACCAGTAATTCAAATTCATCATTTATTACAATTCTGCAAACTTTTATGATTTTACCAGCTTTTCTAATATGGACCTCACATTCTTAACACTCCATGGCACAAATACTCTTCCCTTTAGGCTCTGTGTATGTGTGTGTGTGTATCAATATTTCTCCCATTTTAAAGTATTACTCCTCCATATTTGTATTTCTGTTAAATCAAAGTACTTTTACTACATCTTAGTACTTCTGCTCAATCATAGTATTTCTGCTAAATCATTGTTATTATGCTATATTGTAGTATTTCTGCTCAATCATACTATTTCTACTATATTATATTTTTCTTTCTAAATATAGCATTTCTGCTATATAATTGTATTTCTGCTATGTTATAATATTTGTGCTAAACCAGAGTATTTGTGCTGTATCATAGTATTTCTGCCAAATTATAATATTTGTGCTAAAACATAGTCTTAATTTAAAATTACAATATTCATAGTTCATCACAGTGTCTCTGGTAAATCACAGTATTTCTGCTATGTTGTACTATTTTTCTAAATCATAGTGTTTCTGTAATGCTTAAGTATTTTTGTCTAAATATATTCTTTCTGTTATCTTATACTATTTCTCCTAAATTCTTGTATTTTTGAGAAGTTATGTTTCTGGTAAGTTACAATATTTCTGCTAAGCTATTGTATTTCTGCCAAGTATTATGTTTCCTCTAAGATATTGCAGTTCTGCTAAGTTATTCCATTTTAGCAAAGTTCCTTTGCTTCTGCAAAGTTTTTACAATTTCTGCAACTTTTCAGCTTTTTCAGCTACTTATTGCATACAGCTTCAGCTTTAAAGCATCCACACTGCATTTTCGCAGGAAATGCAAATTTTTCTAGTTTCCTTTGCTTTCTATCTGTAGCGTCGTGACTGTATGACAACTATCCTGTGATGCACCGTGAAACAGCAAGCGCCGTACGAAACAGACTCAAACACTTAGCCGTCTGTGTTTAACTTTACAAATCGTTCTCTTCTGTGCAGCTTCGCTACTTTCAAGAAACACTGTGTTTGTTCTCAGTAAGTCTTTTAAAATGTACTCTCTAAAACACACACGCACACGCACACACACACACACACGCATGCACACACACACGCACGCATGCACACACACACGCGCACACACACACACGCACGCACGCACACGCACGCACACGCACACACACGCACACACGCATGAACACGCACACACACGCACACACACGCACGCATGCACACACGCACACACGCGCGCGCACGCAAAACAAACCAAAGAAATCTATTTTCAGACTGAAGTGTTTATGCTTTCAGTCCTTGTAGCTGCTGATACTTAACACATGAGTGTTGTCTGAAGAAGAGGACTGTTGCCATGGTAATCCCTGCATGAATGGATGCTCTTAGCCTCGTTTTGTTATTATTTTTCTCTAATTCTCAGAATTTTCCCCAAGTCTGAAAATAACACACCAGGACATAATCACTTTCATGTTTTAGCAAATAAACTGTCTCTAATCTTACGGCAGTTTGGTTTTAATGGCGAGAGAAAGAAAACTTGCGGAAAAAAACAGGTGAAAGTTTCAAAGCGTTGACTTGTTTGTGAGCAAACCCACAGACTGAGCAGGTCTAATGATGATGTCCCTCTGTGTAAGTCATCGTCTGTTCTTCAATGTAGAAAAGCTTTTTTACAGTTTTTTACAGACGCTAGGACACATTTCTCAATACTTAGGTCACGTTTGCAAAACTCCTCACACAGTGAGCACAACAGAAGTCTATGTGGGCTAAACTGAGGACCAGTTATCATTGTTTTGGCACAAAATGCATTCAATGACTACATCTCTCAAATTTCATGAATTATCTTCTCACTCAGACACAACAACTGCCAAAAACCTTTGTACGGACAGGACATTTTGCATGTGCTTACATACTGTTTTCAAAACTGTTAACCTTATGGTCAAAACAATAACATAATGCAAAACTGAATAAGACAGCAAAATTCAACAGCAATATTTTATTGAAACATATTTTAAATCTAAAAATGCAGTTTGACCAGCCACAGCTGATTCTCATTGTAGATGAACATCTACAAAGGTGTTACTCCTTCAATTTCATTACAAAAGGAGACAACTGCTGAATAGGTTTTGTGACGTAAACATGGACCAGTGTGTCACCATCCACTGATATGTGTATCAGTGGATGGTGTGTATATAAATACTTGTATTTTGGGATTTCGTAGTGCAAGAAAATAAAAATACATAAACAAATATTACCGAAGTCTGCATGATGTCTGATTCATTCCAGTAACATATATTGAAATTATGAACAGAGATGTGTCCTTGTTTTACACAGGAAAACACTGTGTAATGCTACATGTTGTTAGTGTTTTTTAGGTCATTGTTTTGTGGGTGACAAAGTGTGTTTGTCGGCTGTCAACCTTTGCTAGTGTTCTGGAGGAATGTGTTTATTTGAGACCTGAATGAAGTGTTTTGGTAGTTGTAGTGCATTTTGAATGTGAAATGAACTGCTTTGCCAAGCTGAGGGTCAGTTAGGAGAATTGTGTGAAGAGTTTTGCAAAAGTGACCTAAGTATTGAGACATGTGTCCTAGCGTCTGTAAAAAACTGTAAAAGCTGCCTTCGGCTTGTGTGCAGCCTGACACAGTGTTATCTCTGGGATTTCCCTCAGGTCTGCTGAAAGTGTCCTTAAAGTTGAATATTGTGACAAAGTGAATGTAACAGTGAGACTGAGCTGCTCCGTCTGTTTCTGCTGACTTCAGCTCCTTAAACATCCTGATTTATCAGCACTGCAGGGACACGAATGTCACTGTTACAGAGACGCACACACAGAGCAGGAATGTGACTGAATATCACTAACAGGAAAAACACCTTCAGCCTCAAACATGCAGTCAGCTGCTGCACTGGCCTAATGACAGACGTGAGCTGAGCTCAGGGAGCAGCAGAGGGTGGAGGCTCATTTCATACGTCTTTAAACTCAGCAGTGTGAAATCCAAAGAGACTGACATGTGACAGAGAAAAGCATCAGTGCTGTCGGCTCCAGCCTCACTTTATAGTTTGCTTTTATTTCTCTGGATGATGCAGGGAGCCTGGCTCAGCAGCTGCTGTCATGTTGTAACCGTGTTCCTGTGACTGTACTGTGATAACTCTGTGACCATGTGATGGACTTACTGTTGATGCTGTCCTGTATTAAAGTGTTACTGCAGCCGACCTGTCTGTGTGTCACTGTCTGTTCCTCCAACCTGAGGACTGCAGCGTCTTCAGCAGCAGCTGTTTGCTGTTTGCACCATCCGCTCAGATATTCTTCAGTTTAAACGTCTTTATTTAATCTGTGCTTAATACTCAACAATGAGGCTACATCGAATGTTAAATGTCTTGTTATTCTCCTCAACTCAGAAACTACTAAAATATAATGAGACTCAAACTGGAGTGTTGTAAAAATTGTGTGTGTGTGTGGGGGGGGGGGGGGCTTTAGGCAGGCAGCAGCGACGGGGTGAATGAATGCAGCAGCCCAACCCACCAAGCTCTGAGTAACGCAGCTGGCCTCCAAGGCCCCATGTGTGTGTCCAAAAAAGCCAATCACTGCAGCGACAATCAGCACGTAGCACATGAACACAGTAACAGGAAGCTAGCATGGCTAATGCTAACTGCTAATGAAGGCACAGCTAGCATGTGTCGTCAGTGACCGGGCATGCTTGCTCTCCTATATATTGATGCTATGCTAGAGCGTTAACAGTTCCTGTTATCCATGATTCACACCAGGGGCGTCACACTGACTTTACATGGGGGGCGACAGACAGCCCCCTTTGACCTTAATGGGCCGGACCAGTGGAACTTCCTGTCACTGTGAAGGAGTCACATATTTAACTGTTTTTCTACATGATGAAGAAAAAGTCACAATGACAGAAATCTGTCAGCACGACTCTTTAAACTGTCAGAAATCAAATGACAGAAAAATAGCTCATAGCTCATCTTTAGTCTTAAAAACCTGAAGTTTCTATAGCATAAAGTGAAAAAAGAAGGTTTTCTGCCTTTAAAAGTTTATTGCTAAATTACTTTGTGTACTATGAATAAGTAAGGTTTGTATCTGCAAGAAAAGCTGTAAAACTATGAAAATTCAAAATGTCTGCTTGTGCTTGATTGTTGTGAGCAGCAGATCAAACAAGTTAAAATAATCAATTATAATCGGGCTGATTCTTATGTATCACCTTGCTACTCTCAACACGTGCCACATTCACACAAGCACTGTTTCTATGCTTTAAGTGCTTACTAACTACCATTCACACACATTCATACTGCGATGGATGCACCAGAGAAAACTTGGTGTTAATATCTTGCCCAAGAATATTTGGCATGCAGAGTAGGGGGAGCCAGGGATTGAACCACCAACCTTCCGATCAGTAGATGACCCGCTCTGAGCTACAGCCGTCCCCAATGTAATGTCTAATTATTATTGTAGAGGCTAAGCCTACGCTTGAAGCCACTGAGGTGGTCGTTAACGGGGATGACGCGATGTCACTGGTATGCATGAATTAAGTTCACAGTCCAATAAATCCAGCAGTATGTATCTTGTCCTTTTTGGTCTTTATTCCGTATCGACATAGCATAACAGCACAACGGTCACAAACTGTTTGCCTTCTCAATGACACACCTGACGCCGATTACGTGCGGCTACCTTAAATACCTTTACATTACATAATCAAAACAGAAAAAGGTGACCTCTAGTGACCACATAAGGTATTAACCCAAGAATGGCTCCTACACCCCGGCCCCTAATTGAAATGGCTATCAGACATGGCAATTCTAATCACAAAGAAAATAAGGAGCCACTAATACAGTCTACTTTAGACCTATACATTCACATAAATAAACATAAATAACACACTTTTAGATTACAGTCTCATGTAACGAGCAAAGTTTAGTTACAGGTCTTTCCAGAATATTAGTCTTTGTTTTTAAACGTGCAGATCGCACAAGTCCTTTTTTTGTCACGAATGGCTTCCAGAACTCTTCCAAGCGGCCAGGAACCACGCGGTGCAGAAGAATCCATTATAATTACTATATCTCCAGGTTTTAGATTCTTCTTCTTTTGGTTCCATTTTTGTCTCTCCTGTAACAAAGGCAGGTATTCACGTATCCATCGTTTCCAAAAAAGATCTGAGATGTACTGAACCTGTTTCCATCTTCTCTTCAGATACATATCCTGAGGGTCAAATAGTCCGGGTGGTAAAGATGGTTTTCCTTTCATCAGGAGGATGTGATTTGGTGTAAGTGGCTCTAGGTCTTTTGGATCATCAGAAAGCTTTGTGATGGGTCTGTCATTTAAAATTGCGCGCACACACACACACACACACACACACACATACATATACACAAAGTATAGTCTGTTCTGAAGGGACACATGGTGTGTAAAGCCAGTCTACTGTACACACACACACTGATTAAATCTGGTTTAAAAGGACACATGGTGTGTAAAGCCAGTTCACTGTACATATACTCACACATGCACTAAGTATAACCTTCTTAGAA
>NW_027490031.1:1150000-1185000 GCF_041146795.1 Maylandia zebra | reverse complement strand
ATCAGAAATGTCCCAATACTGGCACATTTTTCATGCAGCAAACCTTCAGGCATGTCATGCATTGCCAGAAGTTAACAACATTTACTCAAAACTGACCACTGGTAAGTTCTTCTGAGAACGCTTGGGGTGACAACTCCTGATACTGGACACGAACTTCACCAATTAACTCTTTCAGAGAAGAAGTGCCACGCTGACCTCCAACAGAATGCACCTAAAAAGATGCAAAGATGAACAAGCATCAATGGTACAGTGTCCATCTGATCAAGAGGGACACTCTCAGTCAAACCTTAAAACACCCAAATGATGTTGAGAGGGAAATGCACTGTTAAATGATGACTACCTGTACTTACAATGATTTAAAGACTGTACATGCAGTATAATTGTAATCAATTGATAAACATGATCTTTACAAACCACACTATTTACCAAACTACACATTGATACAATCTTTAGTAAACAGATGAATCCATGCTAACCTCATGCTCAGAGTTGTCTGCTGTAGGTCTAGATGACTGACACTCTGCTTTTAATTCTCTGTCTGTAGAAGAGAACACAAGACATGGAGGCATAGTGCTTTGCAAGACCCCAGGGTTTAACAGGTAGTGCTTACTCAAGCAGGGACTCACCTGTGAATGAGTCTGTAGAGATCACATGGTGCTCCACGTCATGGGCAATAGGCTCTGCAACACACTGTTGACCAGAAGGGATGCTTGCGATCTTTAGCTGGGTATGAAAAGTAGAACAAATATTGTAAACATCTGGCAGCTACAGTGGAAATGTATTTAATCCACTATGAGTGGTCTTTTCTAACCAGTGTCCCCTCAACCCATGTGTTTTTCTGAGTATGCCAAACACTGGAGATGAAACAGTGAAAGACTCAGTTTGAGCTCAGATGTCAGGACAGTGTTCTCACATACCTTGAGTTTGTCTGTGTCAGACACACACACATAGTTAAGCATTTTCTGTTTCACCTTCAGTTAAATACAGTTCTAACTCTCATCCTAACTGCAAGGAAACAGAGTGATTAACCCTTACCTAGTTAAGTGAAGCCAAAGTAAGACAATACTAAGAAGCTAAAGTGACTGTGAGTAAAAGGTGCATGTATATGCCTGACACAGAAAAACCCAAGGTTTTCAAGGACACTGTCCATCAGCCTCATAATGACATCTGAGCTCAAACTGATGCTTTCACTGTTTCACCTCCAGTGTGTGGCCACTCAGTAAAACACACTTGTGGAGGGGACACAAAACAGATAAGCTTGCAATCATCACTTGGGAAAGTCATACAAATTCAAGATTTAGTTAAACCAGATTGAATACCACCAAGAGGACATTTAAATATTGTGACTAGGGCTGAAACAACTAATCGATTAATCGACAACTAATCGATTATTGAAATAATCGTTAGTTGCAGCCCTAATTGTGACATCTAGATACGTAGGTTTTAAACAACAATTCATAGGGGGAAATTTTTTTTTAAATGACCCACCTTTTTCCGCCAGGGCCATTCTTTCCCACCATAGTCATAAGTAATTTCACTTCCTGCCGCAATTTCCTTCAGTGCAAAAAGGCAGAGATGTGGCTTCCCTTCTGCTTCAATCAACTTCATTCTGCAATTTGGTGTCCTGTGTTCATCGTTTACTAGTCGCCCAAATGACCCATCTTCAAGTGCTCCATCAATACTGCAAATTTGGAAACATACATTAAACAAACATTTATAGTGACATGCCTATGAACTATACTATAATTTTTAAGCACCAACACAAACACAACATCCAATACAAGTTTAGTTGTTAAATGCATAGTTGATAAGTTAAAGAGGGTCCATCAGTCAAGGACGCATTGCTTTCTGACTGAGATAAGTGTTTGCGCTTCTACTTGTGCTTAGAGCTTAAACGTGGTTTTGTTTTACTGTTGCGCTGACCTAGTAGGTGTGGCTGTTACTCTTCTCTTCTCTTCCTCCTCTTGCCCACTACCTGCTCTGTGCTGCTGCTTGCGCGTGGCCACTGATTAGACCTTGTGCAATCTACAGCTAAGCGCAGCCTGGTGTGCACTGCTCTGCCAGGTGAGTTGAATTAGAGCAATCAAGGGCGGGCGTGCCTAGTAGACCTTAAAATGCATGCAGCAGTCATTTGACCCGAGTGCGACATACTGAGAGGACAGCAAACCAAGCACAATCCACTTTCCACTGTGAGGAAGACTTTGAGTTAGACGGGCTATCGATAAGCTCGGACTCATATTTGCTGCTTATATGTTTGGGAAATATGGAAGCTCAATTGTGGAAATGTATTTATGCTTTGGGAAATAGTTACTGCATTTAAGTTTAAAAAATTATATTGATATTAAAATAAATGTTTAAGTTTGAATAGATTGTTTATGTAGATAGTGTTTCCCACACATTTATGTTAATTAATACTAAAAGTAATTACCCCAAATCCTTGGTTAAATCTTAAAACTAGTGTAAATATGTTTGGTTTAATTTAAGGAAAATAATTCTTTGTAAAAGAAAATCCTTGGTTAAAGTCTCTATTAAAATATTTGTAAACTCTAAAATGTATACTTTAAAAATGTAATTGTTACAGAAAGTGTAAAAAATGCAAGGTAGACCACAGTTTATTTCATCTTCGTTGTTTGAAATTACTCACCTCTGATTCAAAAACTAATGAATGTGAAACTAAAACTAGGATAAATGATAGTTTAGACAAAAGTGGCTTTACTGAAGTGTATATTTTTGTTATTTCATTTGTCTTCTGTATAATGCATTTAATTTATCTGAATGATTAATGAAATGTTCTTTATTTTTTGTGTTGAAAGGTTTTTCACCTATCCATCAAGCCATCCATCTACCTACCTCACAGGCAGAACACTTGACATGTACTATTTTGGCATTGTACATATTATACAGTAGTTTTGGACACAGTAGAACAGTGCACGGGTCTCCGTGTCCACATGTGCCAAATGCGCACAGACACAGGGGCGCTCATTCAGCCCTGGCCATTTGAATTTTCTCTTATTATTTTCTCTATCTCTATATTATATTTTAAATCTTCACAGCAGCGTGAGAACACTGTCTTAGCTGTAAAATGTAGGCTTATATTATTACCCCTCTAACCCCGTACATTACGCCCGTGAGTGTGTATTAGAGAAGGCACACACAGGCTTAATACGGGGACTAACGGGCCCTCAGCATATGTGGGAGTCCCGTCAGTCCCCAGTACCGAGAGTTCCCGGGGACCACAGGGTCACCGGGAAATGACGGAGCCTTAGTAAGAATGAGATCCCGCTATTCCACGGGTCCGTCACTCCCCCTTCTATAGATTCTGGGGACTGACGGGGCCGGGTACTAGAGGTAAGGACTCGTTAAAGAGCAATATGAGATGTTTGCTTCAGAAATCCTGACCTTGCAATAGAAATGTAAACATTCAGTCATTTTGAATTTACCACAATGTCTTCTGCTTCCATATGAATTCAAACATGAAGCCTGAACATGCGCTGGGGTACAGGTTACGTCTGTGTTCAGCTTCAGTTGCATCAATAAGCTCCCCTCTATTCTCTGCTGTGCAGCTTCGCTACTTTCAAGAAACACAGTGTTTGTTTTCAGTAAGTCTTTTAAAATGTACTCTCTAAAACACACACACACACACACACACACACACACACACACACACACACACACACACACACACACACACCAAACCAAAGAAATCTATTTTCAAACTGAAGTGTTTATGCTTTCAGTCCGTCTAGCTGCTGATACTTAACACGTGAGTGTCTGAAGAAGAGGACTCTGTTGCCATGGTAATCCCTGCATGAATGGATGCTCTTAGCCTCGTTTTGTTATTATTTTTCTCTAATTCTCAGAATTTTCCCCAAGTCTGAAAATAACACACCAGGACATAATCACTATCATGTTTTAGCAAATAAACTGTCTCTAATTTTACGGCAGTTTGGTTTTAATGGAGAGAGAAAGAAAACTCGAGGAAAAAAACAGGTGAAAGTTTCACAGCGTTGACTTGTTTGTGAGCAAACTTTCAGACTGAGCAGGCCTAATGATGATGTCCCTCTGTGTAAGTCATTGTCTGTTCTTTAATGTAGAAAAGCCTTTTTAAAAGCTGCCTTCGGCTCGTGTGCAGCCTGACACAGTGTTATCTCTGGGATTTCCCTCAGGTCTGCTGAAAGTGTCCTTAAAGTTGAATATTGTGACAAAGTGAATGTAACAGTGAGACTGAGCTGCTCAGTCTGTTTCTGCTGACTTCAGCTCCTTAAACATCCTGATTTATCAGCACTGCAGGGACACGAATGTCACTGTTACAGAGACGCACACACAGAGCAGGAATGTGACTGAATATCACTAACAGGAAAAACACCTTCAGCCTCAAACATGCAGTCAGCTGCTGCACTGGCCTAATGACAGACGTGAGCTGAGCTCAGGGAGCAGCAGAGGGTGGAGGCTCATTTCATACGTCTTTAAACTCAGCAGTGTGAAATCCAAAGAGACTGACATGTGACAGAGAAAAGCATCAGTGCTGTCGGCTCCAGCCTCACTTTATAGTTTGCTTTTATTTCTCTGGATGATGCAGGGAGCCTGGCTCAGCAGCTGCTGTCATGTTGTAACCGTGTTCCTGTGACTGTACTGTGATAACTCTGTGACCATGTGATGGACTTACTGTTGATGCTGTCCTGTATTAAAGTGTTACTGCAGCCGACCTGTCTGTGTGTCACTGTCTGTGGACTGCAGCGTCTTCAGCAGCAGCTGTTTGCTGTTTGCACCATCCGCTCAGATATTCTTCAGTTTAAACGTCTTTATTTCATCTGTGCTTAATACTCAACAATGAGGCTACATCGAATGTTAAATGTCTTGTTATTCTCCTCAACTCAGAAACTGCTAAAATATAATGACACTCAAACTGGAGTGTTGTAAAAATTGTGTGTATGTGTGTGTGGGGGGGCTTTAGGAAGGCAGCAGCGATGGGGTGAATGAATGCAGCAGCCCAACCCACCAGGCTCTGATTGATGCAGCTGGCCTCCAAGGCCCCATGTGTGTGTGCAAAATAGCCAATTACTACATTACACTTTACTACACTAACGAGTAAAGAGGACTGTTAGCCTGTCAGCTTGTGGAGCATCAAATATCACTGCAGCGACAATCAGCACGTAGCACATGAACACAGTAACAGGAAGCTAGCATGGCTAATGCTAACTGCTAATGAAGGCACAGCTAGCATGTGTCGTCAGTGACCGGGCATGCTTGCTCTTCTATATATTGATGCTATGCTAGAGCGTTAACAGTTCCTGTTATCCATGATTCACACCAGGGGCGTCACACTGACTTTACATGGGGGGCGACAGACAGCCCCCTTTGACCTTAATGGGCCGGACCAGTGGAACTTCCTGTCACTGTGAAGGAGTCACATATTTAACTGTTTTTCTACATGATGAAGAAAAAGTCACAATGACAGAAATCTGTCAGCACGACTCTTTAAACTGTCAGAAATCAAATGACAGAAAAATAGCTCATAGCTCATCTTTAGTCTTAAAAACCTGAAGTTTCTATAGCATAAAGTGAAAAAAGAAGGTTTTCTGCCTTTAAAAGTTTATTGCTAAATTACTTTGTGTACTATGAATAAGTAAGGTTTGTATCTGCAAGAAAAGCTGTAAAACTATGAAAATTCAAAATGTCTGCTTGTGCTTGATTGTTGTGAGCAGCAGATCAAACAAGTTAAAATAATCAATTATAATCGGGCTGATTCTTATGTATCACCTTGCTACTCTCAACACGTGCCACATTCACACAAGCACTGTTTCTATGCTTTAAGTGCTTACTAACTACCATTCACACACATTCATACTGCGATGGATGCACCAGAGAAAACTTGGTGTTAATATCTTGCCCAAGAATATTTGGCATGCAGAGTAGGGGGAGCCAGGGATTGAACCACCAACCTTCCGATCAGTAGATGACCCGCTCTGAGCTACAGCCGTCCCCAATGTAATGTCTAATTATTATTGTAGAGGCTAAGCCTACGCTTGAAGCCACTGAGGTGGTCGTTAACGGGGATGACGCGATGTCACTGGTATGCATGAATTAAGTTCATAGTCCAATAAATCCAGCAGTATGTATCTTGTCCTTTTTGGTCTTTATTCCGTATCGACATAGCATAACAGCACAACGGTCACAAACTGTTTGCCTTCTCAATGACACACCTGACGCCGATTACGTGCGTCTACCTTAAATACCTTTACATTACATAATCAAAACAGAAAAAGGTGACCTCTAGTGACCACATAAGGTATTAACCCAAGAATGGCTCCTACAATTATAAAGAGCTTTTAAGGTACATTCAGACCTGTGCGACTCACTCAGACTCTTAACTGTAGCTCTGTGCTACATGCTGACATTTCTGCTAATCAAACTTTGAATAAAATTTATTTAATCTAATATTCAACTCTGAACTCTAACTTTAGTACTTTTAACAGAGGCTATTTTTATGCAGTGTTTTCATAAAAGCCTTATTTTTATGTATTTGCTTCTACCAGGGAGAACACATGAGGTTAAAGGACAAGTTAGAGACCTTTTGTCTCTACAATGGAGAACAGCTTTTTAAACTCTGCACTCAGCTTTGTGTCTCCAACATCACTGATATACAGACAGATTGATATATGGACCTGCAGCGGAGTTTAGGCCCAGACATGGCTAGTGACGTCAGACCTGATGGATTAAAAAAGTTACATTTAATTGAATCTAATCTAATAACTTTAATCTCAGCCAAACCGATTTACTCACGAACAAATAAAACACTGAAAAAGCCAAACAATAACATTTTTAAGTTATCAAAGTGATTTATATATCATGTTTAACCCGAGTAGTGAAAGACCGCGGGGCTTTGAAGACGATGTGTCGGTCGGCTCAGATATTTGAAGTTCACACAGCTACATTCTCACCTGAAAACGTGTTAAAAGTTTTTTGCAAACAAGAAAGAGAAATAAGAGCAATATTAAAACTAAGTCGCTGCCGCCATTGGTGGAAACTGGAATTGGCTGGGCCGCGCTATGAATTCTGCGATATGGTTTTTCAATTTTGTTGTCCGGGTGGAATATCGGGAGAAATTCAGGAGAATGGTGGCTCCGGGAGGTTTTCGGGAGGGGCACTGAAATTCGGGATTCTCCCGGAAAAATCGGGAGGGTTGGCATGTATGGTTGTGGCAACATCACTAACATTGTCAAATACCTCAGAGTAAATCATATCACAGAATATGACGAGCGTATGTTGAGGCGAACTGAAGAGGAGGACAGGACAGGTGCTGCTAGGGCGAGACAGACGTCTCTCACAGAGTCCTTTAGTGCTGCAAGCAGGCAACGTGTTCAAATAGCACAACTTCAGTTTTTTTATTTCTATATGATGAACTCTGCATTATTAAGTGATAAGAACAAGTAATCTGATGCCCTGTAATCATTATGATGCTATAATTTGAGATACAATAAATAAAATAAGTTTATGTACAAAGTATCGTATCGGATCAGTATCGTCGATACCATCCTGAATTTAGGGCTTTGGAGCGTGATGTCACGGGGGTGGGCGTGGAAAGGATTTTGGCCCGATCCGCCATTTTTGGGGTCTAGCGCAAGTGAAAAGGGAGCGAAGTCACACACAACAGCCACGGTTTGTATTTGCTGTGTGGTCGGCTGCAATGTTCGATCACACGACCGGCAAGAGAATAAGGTTGGAAATGGTTTATCTTTTCATTCTTTCCCAACCTGGAAGCAACATGAGGCGCCTAGCCTGGATAGCAGCTGTGAGACGAGCTGACGTGCAGTTCTCTTCCATCTCCAAATATCTGTTGGTGCTCCAGACATTTTCATTCCGGTAAGTTCTAACTATGTTCATATCACTCTTTATAGCCTATTAGTTTTATTTTCTATGCGCTCTGAGCTCATAGCAAATTAGAACAAACATCCTAATGAGTGATTTTGCAGAACTACCTTCTATTTATAGAGTTGCTAATTATTTGGCATTATTGCAGCACCAGGTGGAGCACCAGTCTGATCACAGGTTGGAGGAAACATGGTGGATGGTCACGTGAGCTGTAGTCAGCTGATAAACAATCAGATCAAACAGAGAAAACAGGATGAAGCTTCATCACAAACAAGACATACATGAGTATAAAACATGTCAGACTGAAAATGAGACGTCAACAGCATCACAAACAATGTTTAAAGCTTCCACGTGGTTTTACATTTTCTACATGGAAACAGGAAGTGCTGCTTTTAATTTGAAAAGTCACATTTATGGATGTGGACGTGGAAAAGTACAAATCTGGCAGCCTTTGTTGGACATGAAGTCGGTAATGTGTCTGCGTGACAGCTGTGGAAGCACAGGAGCAACGTCTGTGGGAAAATTCACAAAGCAACACGTCTATACCACTCTGACATGTTTGAAGATTTTTCACAATAAAATCCATGATTTGGTTTAAATGAAACTTTCTTCACCTTGTAAGGAAACATTTTGTGGACACGATTGTTTTCCAGCTAACAAAGTTAGTCCAGTGAGAGACAGCAGGAGGAGCAGAGGTCAGCTCATTGTGACAGCGGTCAAACAGATGTGATGGGTAACAGCACACACAGGTGTGTTTCATCTCCACACACACAAACCACAGCAACACTGACTCCACACTCAGCCTCCCAGTGACTGTGAGCTTACCCGTGTCACCGGTGCCACCCACTGTGGACCCCTCTGTGTCATGTGATGGTAATACAGGACGTTTTCCACAAACAGCTCCACACTTAGTCCTGGCTTCAGTGAGTGAGTCCATCCAGCAGAGATGTGGAGACACAAAGCTGCTGGACAGTTTGAGGTGTTACATTTCAGTTCAGGTTCATGTTTGTGCACTAGAACCAGATGTAGAAGTTTCAGCATGAAAGCACTCGATGATGGGCAGCTTGATTGAGAGAGGGTGAGAGAAAGAAAAAAACAACCCACGGCTCGCGTCGTTCACGTCGAAGATCCAGCTCTAAGTTAAAGTCTGAGTTCAGCTCGTCGGCTCATGGAAACACTGATTTCCTTTTATTAATGAGGCGTCTGTGGGGACAGGCAGGAGGCTCCTGATTGGTTCATAAGGTGTGAATAAATGTGTCATGTAGATGGAAGCAAAGCCACATCAGGCCTTAGAAAGAATTCATGAAGGTCTGAAATCTGTCTGCAGTGCAGTGGAGTGATCTCCTACCTTTGAATGGCTTCAGGCCTCAAGCAGAGGGAAAAGAATGAAGATATAAACTTTGTAGCTAAAAACAAAGCTCAGTGTCAAATTTGGATCATTATCACTTAATTTAGTTTGGACAATCCACCAATCACAGAGCTCCATCAGAGACCTTACAGCACAGGTGTCGAACTCCAGGCCTCGAGGGCCGGTGTCCTGCAGGTTGTGGATGTGTCCGTGATCCAACACAGCTGATTTAAATGTCTAAAATACCTCCTCAACATGTCTCAAAGTTCTCCAGAAGCCTGGTAATGAACAAATCATTTTAATCAGGTGTGTTGACCCAGGGTGATATCTAAAACCTGGAGGACACCGGCCCTCGGAGCCTGGAGTTCGACACCTCTGCCTTACAGTAACTGTTGTTGTTACACTATCTCTTACCGTATATTACTAAATCTCCATTTGCACTATTTGCTTATTTGCACTACTCTGCCTGGTTTACACTCAATGTCATTTACCCTTACTTGAATATTGTATATTGTATAGCTTTCTTGTTATACGTAAAATTGTATTGTATTTATTTAAATTTTTACTTTTTAATTATTTTATTTGCATTTTTTAATCACTCTCTTATATTTAAATGTTCATTTGCTATTTTATCTAGGGTTTGAGAGTAACGAAATTTCTATTCTCTGTATGTCCTGTACATGTGGCAGAATTGACAAATAAAGTTGACTTGACTTGACTACATTCACCAGCAGAGCTTTGATCGCACTTCTCTCCACGACCACTAGATGTCCCCACACTCTGTGCTGACTCCAATGATCAGAGCTGCTGAGCCTGTTTGCAGACAGAGGAGGAGCTCCTGGTGATCCGTGTGGCACTAAAAAGCTCTGATAACGTCCATCCAGCAGCTGATAACAGGGACATTTGGTGCCATGTCAGAGCTGCACAGTCAATCATCCGTTTGGCTCTTTAGTTTGAAGAGTTCAAAGCAGCAGCAGAGAATCTAAAGTGTGTCACACAGCACCAAGTTTCCTTTGGTCACATATGAAATGTGAGTCAGAGCTTCAGCTACACAACAACACACACAGCAGCTGATTGTAACACGAGCTCATCTGAAAGGCACCAAGAAGAATCCAGAGATTTGAAAGTTGCTGCTTTGGATTGTTAGTTTGATCAGAATCCAGTGTTTGATGGAAATCTCCTCCTGCTGCACTTCAACACATTAAAGAGAGAGAGATGAAAGAAAAGCTGATGATGAGAGCAGAGAGAGGAAGGTGTACTTACCGTGCAGGAGGATCACAAACACCACAAACATCTTCATGTTCCTGTCAAACTCAGAGACTCTTTAAAAGCCCTTCAGGACATCAGCTCACAGCAGCTTCACTTTCCTCTGCTGATCATCTACTGACACTCTCACACTGCTTCACTGTCACAGCTCAGAGTTCAGCTTCACACTTTGTTAAAGCACATCTGTGGAATGAAGTCCGGCCGGCCACAGATCACTTCTGAGGAAAGAGGAGGACGTCGGCTTTCCTCCTAGTTTCACGCCCGAGTTCTCCAAACACAATCGGGGTGGCTGCAGCAGGTGGAGCAGGTCATCTACGAAGTGGATGGTTGGCAGTTCAATCACTCTGCATGCCAAACGATCCTGAGCCCCCACTTCCTCTGTGATGTGTAGAAAAAGTGCTCGTATGACTGGGTGATTGGGGCTTGCTGTGCAGAGTGTGCAGAATCGACTAGAGCTGTAAAACAATCTGTCTGTTTACAGTGACACGCACAAAGCTCCGCCTTCAGTCCTGACGCTGAAACATCCACTGAAGCTACAATGATGCAGATGTGACCCTCAGCAGCTGGATTTCCTCTCCATAGATGTGTTTCCATGCAGATCATGGACATAAAGGCTGCTCTGAGAAAAAAGCAACGAATCAGACAAATCATTAGGTACAGGACCTTTAACATCTGCAGATTTATTTATTTAGATTCACTTTCTCCTGTTCAGTCATTACTTTCTTAAAAAAACAACATGCCTGTGAGACCCTGATGCTCAAAGAAATCTCATTATTAATTAATGCTTAAATTTTAAATCCAATTTAAAATGTATTTTTATTGACAGGCTGTTTCACACCTCCAATTAAAGAACTACTTCTAGAAGCGCTTACTTTATGCAGTGAGCTGTGATAATATCATTATATTTATAACCTTCCTTTTATTTAACACAGTCCTGAAGAAGATATTTAGAAAGCAGTCCAGAGCTGTTTCTGCATTGAATTTCAAAACAAATTGAAGGATTTTTTTGTTTGAATTCTAAATGAGTCTTATGTGACTGCTTCAAATACTATAAGTATTACTAGTGCTGCTTCTGTTCTTCATATTACTGTTTATTGTCCTGTCAGACCAACAGGCGGAGGTGAAGGTGGAGGAGGGGTCATAGTTTGTCACCCTAGCCTGCAGAACAAAGTCTGAGCTGAGGACACCACAGTGGAGTGGACTCACTCTGACTTTGGACTCATGATGGTCCATGTGCATCCAAATGACAGTAAACAAACAGGACAACCTCTACTGTGGTTGCACGAATATAAACAAAGACCTGCTGAGAACTTGAGACCTCAGTCTGACCCTGAAACTCCACACACACACACACACACACACACACACACACACACACACACACACACACACACACACACACACACATGGATACATCTGCACCATCTACAGGGACAAAGACTTCCTGAGACAGAAAGTATGCTGCAGGTCAAAGGTCAGTTGGGATTAGGAAAAAAGTGAAATCGTAAACAGGATAAAAGCAGTGTGAGAGGGCTGTTACTTTTATACTTGATAATAAAACGAACAGATGCAATGAGAGTTATGTTTCTAAGGAAGTAAATGACATGAGAGTGAATATAAACAACCGTACACATCCCTACGACTTGTTTTGGAGGTAGGACTCACCAAGGTTCAGTGTTAGATCCTGGGCGAGGCAGATCTAATTTAAGAATAGATGGGATTGGCTGTCGGAGGGTCGCTTTTTTGAACTGCAGGTCCTTGAAGGGTAATACAGTAGAGGATATTTACATAGAGGATCTCTATGTAAATATCCGATAGCAGCTACTACCACCACAGACTGTTTTCCTTCGTGGTCATGAAGGAAAACGCTCGGCTGGCATTTAAAAGGGCAATTTTATTCCCTTCAAGGACCTGAAGCTACATAAAGCACCCCCCAACAGCTGAACCCATCTGCTCTCTGATTGGATTGTTACATTTGTGATTGACATGACATTGACCAATCAGCTGAAAGGAAGAAAAATCAGGTCAAAATTCGTACTCGTAGGTTGAGAGTCACACACAGCCAGGGAACCTGAGTGCAGAGATTTAAACATAGTTGTTTGCTTTGTATCTGTAAACAGACCTTAACAAAATCAACTTGTAACTTGTGTAAAAAATCTTTACAAACAAAATTCTCATCTGTAGATGCACAAAAATAAAATTTTCAAAAATTTTGGTTTACAAGGGTACAAAACTCTCACAGACACACAACACAATGTTCACATTAAGTGGTGAAGGAAACACTTACTATAACAGCTTACTATTGTGCAGTCAAGAGTCCATGTTTCAGTGTTCAAACACCTGTCTTGGGTTTCTGAAGCTAATTTGTCACCTGTGAGGACTCTGGGACAAACACACAGCTTGCAGTTCATTTCTACATCTGTTTGTGTTTCCTCGGTTTCCCAGCATGCCCTGGCTGTGGTGGTGGAGGTGAATGAGGGGGAAAGATCTGTCCTGCTGCCCTGTATGTACTCAGGTTTCATACCTGTGGACCCCACAATGATGTGGAATCGCAGTGATCTTCATCCCAAATCCGTCCACCTACGACGAGGAGGAGGAGATGATCTCAGAGGACAAAACTGGCGTTACAGCAGACGCACATCGGTGAGGCGTGATGCTCTGCACACTTTAGACTTCAGCCTCACTCTGAAAAAACCACAACTGATCGACAGTAGCAGCTACACCTGCTCCATCAGTGCTGGGAGAGAGGAACAGACACTGACAGATATACAGCTGCAGGTCAAAGGTCAGCAACAAACACCTGCTTATCATGCAGGTCAGGAGTCAGTACTGTAGACGGATCAGAGCTTAAACTCAAAGTCTTCTGCCAATCCTTTAAAACAAACAACAGCGTTTTAGATCTAAGCTCCATGGTCGTCACAAAGCAGACGAAAAATGAGGAGAACACTTTGTATAAAAACTGCAGAGATCATTCATGATATTTTCTTTTTTCTGATGAAAGTTTTTAGTTGTAAAAACTGTGTAACACTCTTCAGGGATGCTGAGGTTTTTCACCACTTGCTGGCTCCCAGTGAAACCCAAGACCTCATTAAAAAAAGCTAACAAGCAAAGTAAAATGCTGAGTTCAACCAGCTGTTGTTAAACTTGTCTGCTGACTCCCAAAGGATCATGTGGATGTGGGATACTGTCCAAGGGCAGGTTACCTAGGGCCTGCTTTAGGGTGTCCTGCTATCATCAGCAATGTTAGCATCACTGACAGGTAGGAGTCCAGTTCCTTAGCTGACCTTTGTGTAGCCCTGCCATGTCTCTGATATTTACACATTCACTGAAAGTAGTAGCATGACCTATATTTGGCCATTTATATCCACAGTTACTTTTGTTTTCAGCTTTTAACTTAGTTTAACTCAGGGCAAGCAAATTCTGCTCGGACACTTTTGATCTGATCTGTGGGGTTCTGCAAGGCTCAATTCTGAGTCCATTATTTTTTATTTTACATCCTTTATTTAGCTGAGGTCATTAAATGTTATCAATTCTATGCTGATGGCATCCAGCTGTCTGTCTTTTAAGCCTTGCCATCTGGATAGGCTGCCCAGTAATGGTAATCTTGTTGTATTTGATTCTTCTCTGAGCTTTGACTCAGATGCAAAATCTCTATGGGGTCTGTTTTATATAGAAAAGTACAGACAAGAGACACGAGCTGCGTTTGTTCTGCAGGCTCTTCCTCATCTGAGGTACAGGAGAGTTGCAACGGCCTATCACACTCACAGCTACTTCTCCCTTGTGGCGATGCTGCGCAATTACATCATCATAGCTTCAACTGAAAAGAGCAAAAGCACAATGAAATAAGGCCTTTTACATGAATAAATGTTTAAACCAAATTACAATGTTGACCATACACTTGTAGGTGCCACACAAGCTCGAAGCACACTTCATTTATTTGCTTTACATCGACTCCCAGTTGATTTTAGAATTAGTTATAAAATTCTCTTACCTACATACAACAGTGTAGCACTCCAGCCTTGTTCTGTGGACTCCTTCAAAAGGCAGTTGAAAACGTTTCTGTCAGGTGTGTTTTTGTATTGCTTGAGCACTCTACAACTAACTTTCATTTTCTTACTTAGCCTTTATACCAATCATGTCACTGACCTGTTAGTCTAATTACATACACATGTTCAGCCAGCTGTTTCTTTTCAGTACCGCTTAGTTATGTTTAAATTACACTACATTTGCATGCTGAAAACCTTTATAAGCGTCTTTTAGAAAAGGTCTTTGTGTGCATTAAGCAATGTTTCCATGGCATCAAGGGTTTTTAATGTTGGAAATGACCAAATTATGATTAAATGGAATATTAGCATTAAAGATCCAGTTTAGTTTCATTGGACAAAAAGAAACGCTAAATGTATTACAACAGAGTTAGAGGTCAGCAACATTAATGCTCAGCTCCCAGATGTCTAGTCGATTTTGTGATTTATTGTCCTCTCAGACCAGCAGGTGGAGGTGAAGGTGGAGGAAGGCTCAGACTCCGTCATCCTGCCCTGCAAAACAAAACCTGACCTGCCTGATGACACCACAGTGGAGTGGACTCGCTCTGACCCAGAACTCTGGATAGTCCATGTGTATTTAAACAGAAGTGACCACCTTAAGAAACAGGACGGCCTTTACAGAGACCGAACAAAGATGAATGAAGACCTGCTGAGAACTGGAGACCTCAGTCTGACCCTGAAACACCCCACAGAGAGAGACAGTGGAGGATACATCTGCACCATCTACAGGGACAAAAACATCCTGAGACAGAAAGTAGAGCTGCAGGTCAAAGGTCAGAGATATATATCAAAGGTTCTGTATATGTAAGCCATACTTGTGATATCATTATTATTATGTTTTAACATTAGGCTCTTTTATTGTTTTCTACATAGAGCGGTTTCCATCCTGGGGCATAGCGCTCCCAATTATTCTGGTTCTCGTTGTTTCTGGAGGTCTGTTATTTTATTTCATGTCAGGTGAGTCCCTCCTACATTACCCATAACACTGACGCTTAGCAGGTATCCTTCCAGATTTTGGTTATGTAGGTAGCTTCAGGGTTAATCCTGGGTTTTCTGTGCTATGAAGGTGGTTCATTTTTTAACAGGGAAAATCGCCATGGTAACATATGCTGTGAATCTCCAAAAGTTGATTCTGTTCATCTGGACGTTGTGTTTTGTGGGAGAAACATTTCGTCACTCATCCAAGTGACTTCTCTGCTGGGGAAATACATTTGACTAAAACCCCCTAAATGACATGCAAACTGTGCGTTGCATTGTTACAGGAATGTCAGTGCAACAAGTTGAGGACTTGTATAAACATGTATAAACCCCGCCCCTTTCATGTGAACTTGCAGGATAAACTCTGGGTTAACTTAAATGATTCATGTGACCTTCTATCAGAATCGCAATGATGGACTAAGTGAATCCAGGTAACAGAAAGATATTCTGGGCATGTTGAACTGTTTTTGTAGTTTAGTGTCAGAAGTTGAAAGAGTTGAGAGTTACAAACAGCTGATACAGAGAGCTGAAGAGAAACTTCCAGGTTTGTTCCAGAAGTCAGAAAACCTCCTTCAGACTCAGTCATTGATCAGTGAAACAGCTCCACAACATGACTTTACTAAACAGCTTACACCTTTCATAAAGTCTTGCAAGAGTCAGCTTTCTATAGATATAAACAAAATGGAAATGTACTGATACGTGATCAGAATTACAATATTTCTGACTGCCTGATTCAAAATGAATCGAATTGTCGATCAAATCAATTCTGAAAATCAGCGACGATACCCAGCCCTAATCATGTTGTCCTTTGTTATTCTCTCAGTTTACCAGGTGGAGGTGAAATCGGGGGTGGAGTCTGTCCAGTTGCCCTGCAAAACCACAGTTAACCTGCCTGAAGACGCTAAAGTGGAGTGGAAGGACAACGATTACAGGACGGTCCATGTGTATCAGAACGGCTCTGACCAGCCTGAAGAACAGCACAAGGATTATAAAGGCCGAACAAAGATGAAGAGAAACCTGCTGGAACCTGGAGACCTCAGTCTGACCCTGAAATACCCCACAATCACACACACGTACACCTGCACCGTCCACAGCAGGGAGGGAAAGATCCTGCTGCTCTTTGTCAGTGGAGGTGAGTGCTGTAGATACAGGGCAGAGGTCAGAGGTCACTGTAAAAGCTCAGAGATGAACTGTGAGTGTCCACATCATCCATGAGGCTTTCATGAGTTTCTCATAATGTTTGTTTAGCATGTGGCTAGCATACTGCTAAAGCTCAGTCAGTCCCACATATATGTGTACGCTGTTAGCGCTCACATCTCAGTCACAATCACTACATGCATGTTTTTTTATGAAAACTTTCTGATATTCCACATAAACACACGTGGAAATATCACAAGTCTGAGTCGATGAAACAAGGAGTGGAATTGGAGGTAATGTTACCATCAGTGTTGATGTTGCTGTCTGTATCACTTACACGTGCTTCACTGTCTTCTCAGTCCCCCAGAAGGAGGTGGATGCAGGAAAGGACTTTGTACAGCTGTCCTGTAAAACCACACTTGATTTACCTCATGATGCTGAAGTGGAGAGACGCTAACAGGAAGGTCCACGTGTATCAGGATGGCTGTGATCAGCCAGATAGACAGGATCAGGATTACAGAGGCCGAACAGAGATGAATAAAGACCTGCTGAAATCTGGAGACCTCAGTCTGACCCTGAAACACCCCACAGAGAGAGACACACAAGTCTACACCTGCACCGTCTACAGCAAAGAGGGAAACATCGTGTTTAAGAAAGCAGTGGGCAATCTGAGAGTCAAAGGTCAGAGAGGATTTTATTGGTTCACACACTGTGTTCTCTCTGTGTTAGACCTACACTATCTTATACAGGCTGCATGCTTTAGCCTAACGACAGCTGGGATAGACTCAACTATGACCCTGCACTGAAGAAGAAAAATACTGGGGCACCACTATCAGTGACGGAAAATAGAAACGGAAAGCATTATCTCACAGGATGAACCATTAATTGATTTATAATCAAATCATCCATAATGAGAAATCTAAGCAAGCTTTGGATTAGATCATATAAAGACAGTAGTGTCATGGTTCCTGGATCATTGACCCAGTTTTGTGTTTTGTGGACTCTCAAGCTCTGCATTCAGTTTGTCTCCTGGTTGTTCTGTTGTTACAGTACATGTGCAATAATGTCCCAGCTGACACAGGCAGGAGGGAGAAAACATAATGTGAGGAGAAAATTGTTAGAAGACAAAGAAACTCAGACTCAAGATATCTTTTTCATGTACATATACATGGACGATCCCCCGTCCCTGGTCCGATCGGCTCTGCACCATTCAGCTACTGCCTACGTGTGCAGAACAGATGTTACACAGAGGAAAACCGCCTAGGGCTCTTAGCACATTCTTTATTTATACTTCAAGTAAGTTTCCACAGCAGTAGGAGTGGCATGTATGGAACTGATAATATCTCCTTAAAAGGAGATACCTTTAGCTTGTCTGTTGAAAAAGGAGATAGCTTGGTATGTATAGAAAACAAAACATTCCTTATAAGGAGAGAGACCGTTAACTTGTCTGTTAACACAGGAGGAAGTATCGTATGTCACAGCATTCCTCTGCACATATGTTTTCACTCCCTTTCTCTGTGGTGGTTCCAATTCACAAGCTCTTCTTCCTTTAAATGAAGCTACAAATAAACATAACACAAAACTCAAAAATCTTTCATCACATAATAAAGACAGACAACAAATAGAAACGCAATGAATCTCCGACTGCTACAGCTGCAACAGAAAAAGTAGAAAATAAAAGCACAGAGCATCTGGAAGACAACAATATGAAAGAGCCTGCAAGCGACCAGCGGACCCCGTCCCAGGCAGGGCACATGAGTGTACTAAGTTTAAAGTAGGGATTTGGAATTGATAAGAATTTAGTGATTCCGATTCCATTATCAATCAGATATTGATTTGGTTTCTGGTCGATTTTCATCGGCTCTCTGTGAGCGTGACCACCATCACTAAGCAGCAATAAATTATTTATCTAGTTAAGTACATGCTGTGTGATCAAATGTTTGTGCGTGTTGGAGCTATTTCCCTTCTTTGTTGCCATCAGGATTGGGGTCGTTACTTAAAAAAACACCACCACTCCCACCACCAACCGAGGCAGACACAATTCAATTCAATTCAATTCAATTTTATTTATATAGCGCCAAATCACAACAAAGGTCTTCACACAGATTCCCCAAAATGACACCTGCAGATCTCCAGCCCCCAGGAAGCCGCCAAACGACCACAGTCACAGAAAACCCCACAGCCAGCTGCAGGGCATACAGGGAGACAAGCCTCCAGCCGACCACCATCAGTGACCATGTAGTTCATTGATGGTGGTCGGCTGATCTGGTCAGTGATCAGTGAAACAAATTCATCCAGTTGTTTTTATGCAGACATTCTCCTCAAACTGACGTAATCTAGAAGTAAGTAAATGAGTCTGAAATTCCTCACAGAGTTACTGGAGGCCAACATGACGCCTCCAGACTAAGTATCTGGTTACAAACCAAGAGTTTTAGGACCGAGTACAATTACCTCAGTTTTATCTGAATAGCATGTATATAGTTATCAGCAGAGTTGTCTGTGGAGTACGTGCATGTGTTTGAGTGTGTAAGGCTCATTTTTCTGACATTACTGGATTATTCAAAATTTAAATGGGATACGTTAAGACTGTTACTTTTAATCATTCTCTCCGGGTGTTTATATTGAGGCTTTTAAAGCAGTTATGATGCCTAACAAGCAGATTACAGATTTGTACTTTTCCACAGAGTGCTTGTTCTTGGTCCAGCCATGACCAGTCTAATAGGTTTAATCCATTCTGAAACACAGCACTTTGTTGGATAAGAAGTAGTGTAAAGAATGTGGTAGTTGTAGATCACCACTGTGTTTTGGTTTTTGTAGAGTTTTTAAAGTTATTCTCAGGTGTCTATCTCAGAGGAACTCTACATCTTCGGTCAGGATGGATTATGAATGGAGAGATTTTTTTATAATCTTTGGGCAAGTGCAAAGTATTTTAAGGCTTACATTTGTGAGTGAGGTTGGGCAGTAGCTGGATGGAAGCGTAGGATCTTGGGCTGGTTTAAGAAGCAGACTAATGATGGCAGAGATCATGTTTGGAGATAGTGTGTGATTATTGTAAATCTGAATTACCATCTTGAAAAAAGAAGGTGCCAGTGTAGGCCAAAATGTAAAATGGCTGGAAAACCATGTGGACCTGGGGCTGTTTCAGAATTCAGACACTGAATGAGGTGAATCCAGAAAATGGTACATTAGTTGGATTAATCTGTGATGAGTATAAAGCTTCATAACAATCTTTAACATCTTTATGTATTTATTGTTGATCATGAGGAATCTTCCCAGTGGAAGCGTTTTTTCCTTATTTAGATTTAAGTGGTTTTGGGGGGAAATTTTCCAGATTTATTACCATGTTCAAGGTTCTCCAAACGCAGCTTTTGCATCAGAAACTGTTCGCTTGTGAATTATTTCATTCTAGTTTTAGTTTGTTGGTTTAGCTTGTTGTTGGTGAGGCATCACAGGCAGAGTCTAATGATCGAATTTCTTGTTCAGTTCTAATACAAGCCTTTTTCCCTCCTTTGTCTTATGTGAACAATAAGATATTATGTTAGCCTTTCCAGCTTCCCATAGAACACACGGTGATATTCCTGGTGGGCCATTGTTATCTAAATATGTTGCCCATTCCTTTTTTGAAATAATTAATGAAGTCTTGTTCTTTAAGTAATGATGTATTTAATCTCCGGCTCCAGTGGTGTAAGTGAGCGTGTGACTGATGTACTGGTGATGTATATAATTGTGTTTCCCTGCTTTGCAAACATTTAAACTATATTCTTTGACTTACTGCATTAAGTCTCCCGTGTTCTGCGTATGAGTGCAATACATGAGATGTTCTTGTTTGTCTGTATCATGCTGTACATTAGACAGATAGCTGCTTCTAGTTAGATGTAGTAGAGAAGAGTATACAGCTGTGGTTCGTTGACCTGGTGTGAGGGGGTCAAATTAGTGTCAGGTCATACATGCAGAAATAATTGTCACTTCTCAGATGTGACAATTAAGACTCAGATGAATGAATCGTTTCTTGTCCTTTCTCCTGGCTCTCAGTATTATTGGAGATAAAGTATCTGAATTTCAGGAGCGGCCCCACACCTCCAAACACACCCCACGGTCCTATCTATATATGATCCCCCAGTTCTACAAGCTTTTCCTGCTCCACCCTTCAATCCTTTCACTTCTCATTAGTACATGGAACTGATTTGACTTTGATTTGTGTAACAAAGGGATTTCCACGTCTCCTTCATGATGTGACAGTGTCAGAGCTGAATGCACTTGTAGAGTATCATGTTTTTATGGCTCACATTTAAAGTGTTGCAGCTCTAATGTACAGCTGTCATATTAGAAATAGAAGCAGCTCTGATTTTAGTGCTCAAAGAAATCTATGAAGTGATGAATTCACACATGAACAGTTTTCTGCAGCGTTCCTCTCGGCCTTATTTGCAGCTCCACTCTTGTTTTTGGTCTATTGTTGTTGTTTGTCCTTGTCTGACTGTCTTGTCTCTGCAGGGAGAGTTCAGGTCCAGGATCAAACAGGGGACATCAGGAACAGAAGCAGCTCCATTGATCCGACTCCTCTGATGGCTGATCAATCAGTTTGATCTGTGTGTTCTTTGATTATTGATCAGTGATGTCAGAGTTATGTTGATGTCAGACGCTAAGCTTTTTCGATCCGGACATTGCTACGGTTGAACTCATCAAACGGGTTCTAGATCCAGATGAAGTTGATGATCATGACTGCAACCGTAATCTTATAACTGTAATGCCCAATGTGATGTGGTGTGAACACGTCAGCCGAATTGTGTTCAAACTGCTGAAGCTGCAGCCCGAGGATAGACTCACTGCCCGCATGTTATTGAATGACAACCAGTGGATATGGATTTCCCATGTGACTCCAGATACCATCGATCGTGTGAAACATTACGCTGGCATCAAATCCACTAAGTGAAATGCTGTGTGATCCTTTTTCACATTCTAATCATTTGTACCTTTAATGTTCATCATGCCCCCATATATATTATGGGTTTGGGTTGTTGACAAATAAAACAGATTCATCACTCTATCTCATGTGGTTGACTTCTTTTATTGACACAGCTTATATGTTATACAGGTAGGGACATGCACAGGAGTAAATAGTAATACGTACAGACAATGCAAGACACACACAACAAAAAACGGTAAGGTGTGCCTTGTGTCCTGATTCTTTTATATTGAGGATGAAAACAAACAAAAACTGGTTGTTAAGAGATATATTCTAAAATACTTCTTCAGTAGAGAATCAGAGAAGAGAAACACAGAATTTCTTGCTAGCAAGGGCAGCCTCCAGAACTGAGACTCGCACTGAGGACTGCCCTGGTCTTTATTTATAAACTCCAGTGAGCGTTTGTTCCTTACATTGGTGTGTGTGTGTGTGTGTGTGTGTGTGTCAGAGTGTGACCCCATAAATGACTTCCCTTAACCTGCTGGTCTGGAAAGTCCAACAGTTCATCTATATGTAAAAAGGCACTTAGACTAAAACTGACATAGCTACGTTAATCCTACCGTAAAACAATAAGACAAGGTACGACCTCTCCCATGCTCGTAGGATGTGGGGGTGAATGCCAGAACACCCTGGAATGTTACAGACCTCCTAGGATGAGACATTCTTTCAATATGCCACCAGCTATATACTTCTAAACACAAATGATTACATGCAGTATTCTACCATATGCAAACTTATATCATTAAAAGATTATACTGACTACGAAGTACAATTTTCCATTGACACTGGTCCAGATGAGTTCAGTCAAACAATGATTTTATTGAACACACGCATGGGGAGCATCATCAGCGTAGATCTCCGCTAAAAAGCTTCAAAATGGTTTTGATATGTCAGGGTTTAGCCCCTTCTTGCGTCAGCAAAGCAGATAATATGCATCAGTTACAGTTAATGACAGTTAGACAAGTTTCCATTATCTGCAACCTTTTTACCATACATGGCTGTTTGTTTCAACCGTCTCACCCTCCAGATGTTTCTCGTTGACTTGTTCTTTTCATGCTTATCTTTAACACGTCCTGCATCAACAGTTGCTATGCAAGCACAAATGCAGTTACAAGCTAAATGTATCTCTCACTTCTGACCTAGAACTTATTTGTGTCTGTAAGCGTGCTTGCATTGGCCTTCTTGCGCTCTAAGTCACCTTACACAATATATCGTCTGGACATTCACACCAGACGAAGCTTAGGACCTTAAGAGGACTGAGCGCCAACTCTTTATGAGCGCATTTTAAATTTATGTATAAAAATAATTACAACTCCACATTTAATAAAAGTTTTAATAAAGTGGCACTAATAAAAGCCATGTAAGCAATGATATATTTTCTTTTATTTCCACACTTGACATAAACACATACAAGCCAAGTGGCGATCATATATACATAAACCCTAGAACGATCACAATCAACGTCGCAATAAGCCCTCCAACGGCGACAGTAGCTTTTGAACAGCCACTGAGCTCTTTTATCGTACTCTTGTACTCTTCCATCGCATTTTTCAGCCTGTCAACTGCAAATTAAAAGAAAAACAAAAGTGTTAGGACATATGTAACACACTTTGAAAAAAAAAAAAACTGCTAACATTGTTGTGCCCTTACTGTGTGGTGATATGTCTATCAAGTGAACACTGGTGTTGATGGGTTCCAAGAACTGTAAAGTAGGCAAGGCTATAGAGTAGAGCACATGACATATCATTATCATTTTTTTACAATAGCGACAAACATCCGCGGACTCTTGAGCTATGTTCACGAACTACTGTACATACACTCGGTGGTAGAAGTTTCGCTTCTGTTCGATTGAACAGACCTCGTCGTTTGCGAGCATGTCTGATCATCTGCCCCTCTTCGTTTGTATATACACATTCTACATTTGTCAGCTCCATGACCTTCAGGCATTGTGGCGGCTTGGACTTTTGAACAACAACCCGCCGGGATTTCTGTTTGACTCATCGTGTGATTCCATATCTCCATTACACGCCACGTAGACGGGTTACTATGGTATAATATACACCCCAGTGTTCAAGTGTTCAGGTTTGGCGAAAACTGTGAAAAGCTCCCCCCCTAACATGTATTGCCCTTCGTCACTGCAGCTGAGGAAGCGGATAGTAACTTGGTACCCCGATCTCACGGGTGTTACACTGTACAAATGGTTGGTGGGTGAGATACGCAGTCTGTCTTTGTAAAACACAGATGTCGGACTGTCTAAAATGCCTGGTAATGTGATAGCATCTGCCATTCACCCGATCACAGCGCTCTCTGTAACTGCTGTTTTGTTTAATTGCGCTTTGACTAGAGGACCGGCACAAGAAACACAGCGCAAAGGTTAGCGCTCGCACAGCTGCATTCAAGGAGTACATTGTCAATACAACATCCGGCTTCTACGAGCAACTGTCAGATCACGTCTTTATATAATCTCACGAATTCCCCCCGACTGAGCGCACAGTTCCCGACCAAAAAACCCACCGGACCCCCGACCAAATGTAATTTTCTAATTAAACATACACAGCCCCGCAACATTGTGTGTTAGGCCTAGCTTTGTGTTCACAGAGCAACTTAGTTAAAAAGCACAAAATGTGTAATTTTATTAAGTTGCATAAAAGGTACAGATCATTCCATGTTATTCTTCATGCGCTTCTTTATTTGTGTCTTATTATGTGTCTTAGTGTATTGCTACACTACACATAATGTTCCATGCCATGAAGAAGTGTGCTGTGTAACTCAGATGCGAGGTCCGAGACGCAAGGTCCAGACCAAGAATCCTGTCTATGTGTGTGTCAGCCTCTATACGCGAAAAAGTATGGATGTAGATAACACTAGGAGGGTCTTGGAAAGATGTGTTCATGCGGACCATGTGACATATTAGTGCCAAGTATCCTGACGAGAAACATTCTACAAATCGGTGGAAAAGAATATCATATATACATAGGCGAACTGTGTTTCGCGGGACGCAAAAATCCGTCCAGCTTGCTGGAACAGATTACCAGTTGGTTCGCTGAGCTTACGTCTGAACATCGCAAGCTGGGATTCGACGTATTGCCGTAAGGAACATTTGGTACTTTGCATAAGAAAACAACACCACTGACCGGCAGACTCACTATAGCCACTGTCTGTATTGCCAAACCACACGACCCTGACGAATCAAGCGACTGCATACCTGCCATCTGTAATACACGACAAGCGTGTCAAGCATGATACGTCTGAGACAATGCCACCGATCGAACAGCATCTCGGCTACTTATTGGACTTATGTTAACCCTTGTGCTTCCGTGGGGTTTCTGTGGCGCTGATGGCGTGCGGGCGTCGCGGCCCGAGGGGACCCCCAAGCAAAGCGCAGCTGGGGCAGTTGGTGATCGCGTATCTGGAGCACATGTGCAGGTGGCACCGGGTCTTGGCCTTGATGTCCTTGCTCCTGCGATACACATGCCACGCTTTGTCGGTGGGGTGTCACGTGACCCCTCGGGGCACCTGGTTGCAGCGGCGGCGGGCTGGGCGAGCACTGGGGCGATCGCCCTGGCCTCAATCGCGGGGAGCGCAAGGGCTTTGCCTAACCGCTCAAGGAAGAGCCTTCACCTTTTGAGCTCGTCGTCGTAATCATTTTGGTCATCCCGGTACCCAGAAAAGTACCAAGAGCAAGGGGTGAGGAGCAGCACGTCTACGGTGACCTCGGGGCTTGGCCGGTACATGCAAGGCAGTCTCGCGCACCACTCGTCCCAAATGGCTCTGATAGGGGCCAGTTTGTGGTAGCCGCGCTCCTCGGGGTCGCGACACCGCCTGGCTTATCTGGCCTCTCGGTTGTTGAAACGCAAGGTGCTCGAGTAGACCTGGAAGGTCTTGAGTGACATTGCTGCTCTCCAATCCTTGATAGTGAAACGTGGCCCGTCGTGGCGGCCGTGTCCTCGGTGTCGCCGCTGCACCTCCTACCTCGATCTTATACTTCCACTGCCACGGTCCAGTGCATGACATAGCCTCCCTTTTCTGTTACGTGCTAGCAAATAACCGCATGTAGGGAAAGTCACGCGCCTAGTGCCCGCAGAATCCCTCAAAAAAAGCCGCAGCCTTAGTACCGCCAATCTCCACTCTTATCAGTTTGGGGTACTCCACTACCCCTCTCGCGTTCCTTGTCCCTCTCCCTCCGACAATGCCGCCACTACGATGAGCCTGTCGCTTGGGGGTATTACGCTTCCCCCTGCGATGGGGGTACTCCTATTGCATTTCCCCGGCCTTCTTTTCTCGTAGCCCCAGCGCTCGGGAACCACAGACACCCCCAAGAGCTTAAACCCCATCAGGGTTAAGTTTCAGCCGCAACTTAGGGACTGAAAGCAACCGAAGTTGACAAAAGCGAACGAGTGGGGACAGCAGATCAGACAAATAAACAGGAGCCAGACCATTTAAAGATTTAAAACCCAATAAAAGAAAACAGATTTAAAACGGATCCTAAATTTGATGGGAAGCCAATGTAGAGAGGCCAAGACTGATGTGCTCAAATTTCCTTCTACCAATTAAAAATTGTGCCACCGCATTTAACACAACTGTCTCTAAATCAAGTAGAGCAATTGGTAGAAAAGCAGAAAACAGACTTGAGCAAGAAACATGCATGGCCAGGTGAGCAATAGATAGAGTCGGAGGTCTCAAGCTAGAAACCTTGTCCACAGAAAAATTAATAAAGTGATTGCACGTAACATCAGAAGACTGCAAAAGAACATGGGCTTCAATATTAAGTACAGAATTTATAGTGTTATACAAAACATGATGCATGTTATGCAAGCTAGCAGCAATAAGTTGAGAAAAATAAGAGTGCTTGGCGGCCTTTACTGCTCTCTGATAAACTTTCCAGACAAACATACAGCGTCTCCTTTTTCCACCCTTTTTCACATCTTCTACATTCTTTTCTAATGGCTCGGGTAGAATCAGTTAGTCAAAGACTAGCCTTGGGCATGCACTGTCTGAAACTTAAAGGAGCAACAACATTGAGGACAAATTTACAAGCAGAATCCAAATAAATCCACACAGGCGCTATCTTGAGAAAATCAAGATGTCAAGTATCAAAACTCCAGGTATTGATACTCAAGGGTTTGAGTTTTCACTCAGAAAACACCGGGCCAAAGACAAAATAAATCAGTCTGGACTTGAGAAAAAATCTGTTCATGTGGTAATTTTTATTTTTTGGTTAATAACTTTTTGTGTGCAAAGTAAACTCATATAATGATGAAAAACAAAACTAGAGGGTTTGAAACAGCTTTGTTAAAAATGCCTTCCTGTCTTTAACGACACCTGGTAAATACGTTTTTATAAAATGAACTTTCATAGGCGGGTGTCTGTGAAGGTTCTCAGTCATCCAGGTCATCGTAGTCAAAGGAGCTTGCAAAGAAAAGCGTCTGGACTTCTTTAAGTTGCTTAAAGATGTTTCACCTCTCATCTGAGAAGCTTCTTCAGTTCTAAGGTCAAATGGTGGAGAGTCCCAGATATAAACCTAGTGGGAGTTTCCCCCCACAGAGGGACAAAAGGACCCCTGATGATCCTCTAATAGCCTGAGCCAAGGTGTGAAACTGGGGGTGGGTCCCAATCAGCCAGAGTTTCGGGTGTGTTAATTGTGAAACCTGGCCCCACCTTATCATGCGAATTCCTGAGGTCAGATGGCCCAGGATGTGAGTGGGCGTTAAGGCGTCTGGGAGGGATCTCAAAACTGGATTATAGATGGCAGACAGCTGGTGTCGTAAACCCCGCCTCTGTTCAAAGATGGTCGCTCACAGTGGACATAGATGGCTTCTTTCACTCCTCTTTCAAACCATCTGTCCTCTCTGTCCAAAATGTGAACATTGGCATCCTCGAAAGAGTGACCTTTATCCTTAAGATGCAGATGGACTGCTGAGCTGCTCAGCAGTCCATCTGCATCTAAAGGTCAAAGGTCACTCTTTCGCCCACTCACATCCTGGGCCATCTGACCTCAGGAATTCGCATGATAAGGTGGGCCCAGGTTTCACAATGAACACACCCGAAACTCTGGCTGATTGGAGCCCACGCCCAGTTTCACACCTTGGCTCAGGCGATTAGAGGATCATCAGGGGGTCCTTTTGTCCCTCTGTGGGGGGAAACTCCCACTAGGTTTATATCTGGGACTCTCCACCATTTGACCTTAGAACTGAAGAAGCTTCTCGGATGAGAGGTGAAACGTCTTCAAGCAACTTAAAGAAGTCCAGACACTTTTCTTTGCAAGCTCCTTTGACTTTCATAGGCGGGCTAATAATTTGTCCTCTTCTGTAGTGTGTATAACTTCTAACATCTGATCTGGTGTAGGATAACATATTTGAGGTATTCATGTCAGCAACCAGCTGTCGTAGACAATCTTTGATAAATGTAATGTGTTAAATCTTAAATTTAAAAAACCTACCCTTAAGGATACTACAGTTACTAGCTACACTCTGATTTACACATCACACTGATACGCACACATATTCGAGTGGTTCCTAACATGAGCGTAATATTTACATCAGGACTAACTGGATGAAAAATCTCAATGATCAATTTTTGCTTCAGTTTCTAGGATTAAAGCTCAATATCTGTGAAGGATCTTTGACCTGTACACAAGGTGTTTGTGGCTGACCTTTGACCTGCAGCTGGATATCTCTCAGTCTCCGTTCTTCTCTCCCATCACTGATGGAGCAGGTGTAGATGCTGCTGTCAGTCTTTGTTGGTTTTGTCAGAGTGAGGCTGAAGTCTCCAGTGTCCAGAGCATCAGGTCTCATTGATGTGCGCCCGCTGTAACGCTGGTTTTGTCCTCTGAGATCGTCTGTTTCGTCTTGTCTCACATGGACAGATTTGGGATGGAGATCACTGCGAGTCCACATCACTGTGGGATTCTCAGGTATAAACCCAAAGTACTGACAGGGCAGCAGGACAGATCTTTCCCCCTCATTCACCTCCACCACCACACCCAGGGCATGCTGGGAAACTGAGGACACACAAATAAAAACACAAAAAAATGCCCATTGATGACATCATTCACAGCTGTAACCCTCAGGAGGCAAAATTCATTCAGGTTAATACTGTGTAATGTTACATTATTAGTGTATATTGATTACATAGATTCATAGTAACTGATGACAATTCTAACACTTTAACATCAACGACTAATAAAAACCTCTCCTCATCTCCAGAGTCGGGCAGTAAATAATTAAGTACAATTTTCTGGTATCTGGATTTCAGTACTTTTTTGTGACTCCTTTTTACTTTTACTCCCTACAATTTTAAACAGATATCTGAACTTTCTACTCCTTACATTTTCAAAACAGACTCGATACTTTTGGGGAGTTATTATTAGTATTTCATCACTGAGACCCTTTAACCGATTTGAGCCTGAACAGAAACTCATCAAAGTAAATCCTGTTAATTTATTAATCACCAGGAGATATCACATAAAAAGACGTGTCAAAGTCAGGGGTTAAAAGTGGTTAAAGGGTTTCTTTTGGTTTTGTTTTTGCCACAACACCTGAACAACTGCACGTGTTGTAAGTTGCAGTACGTCAGCATCTACAGTATATAAGTTTACTGTGTAAGCTTAGTCTGACAATGGCAGCTACATGATGCACATTGAAACTTAGCCTGTTATTTGAGTTGTTACTCTACAAAAGTAAAAGGCAATGTATTTTTTTCTGTAATTACTTACATCTGTCACTCTGGTGTTTACTTTGGTTAGCCATAGGTTTGTATGAGACCATGCATGCAGCACAGGGCAACCCCGTAGCATATGTTTGTATCATCACGGGCACAAGAAGCATTCTTCTCACTTTGTGGGAGTTGAGGTGTGTTTTCCCGAAACGGTGTTGGGTAAGATAACAAAGCACTGAATTCTAAATAGATGAATTACAAGTTATATTTGTACACTTGGCTTCAGGTAAGGTCATCTTTAAAGACCTAAAATTTGATAGTTTTAATCATAATTTAGCAGAGTAGAGTTGTTGTTGTTTTTTGTTTTTGTTTTTTAAAAAAAGGTTAGCTAGCCATTACTTTTAGCTAGCAAACGTGCTTCACAAATAAGAGAGTACATTGTCAGTTTTTCCACTTATAATTAAAATTTGTCACTTGTCAGGGTACAATAAATTGTTATCAGGAGAGAGTCCAGCCATTTCCCTCATTTTGTATGTGGATGAGTTTGAAGTGTGTAATCCGCTTGGCACCTCAAGAAAAAAAAGCGAAAAATTACAGCAGTGTATTGGATATTAGCTAATGTACCGCCATTGCTCAGGTGACATTGTGTATTATATTAACATTTTGTACTATTTAATTGTGTCCTTCTTCTTCTTTTTTCACAGCTGAATAATGAATTCTAAAGGATCACCACTGTTAACTTGGAAACAACCTTCTTAAAAACTGGACCAGACTGCACACACTGCACAGTGGACACACTGCAAGTCCCATAAGTTTACAATTTTAGACTTTTCGCCTAGTAAACTGTTTTCTTTTTTATTCTACAGAGTTCGATGGAAACAAAGAGAGAGGTCGCAATCCGTTGCCTGATGGTGTATCTGAAAAAAAAAAAAAAAAGAGGAGGATCTCTTCAGCTGGTAGGTAAGTCTCACTTTTTTGTTTTATTTTTAAATGGTACAACAACAAAAAAAAACCCGACATGTGCCCTTTTAACCTACTTGGCAGGATAGTGAGGAACAGTTCCCAGAAGAAGTGGTAAAGAATGTAGTCACCAGACATACAGCAGCATTTCTTCCACCCTAAAATTGTGATTGAAGGAACAACTGTCCTGGAAGACCTTGGTGTGCCCAAAGCGTGTTCCTTAATGATGGGGCTTATATACGTTACCTTTGTTGCGTTGTTGAACATTAAAACGTTTTGTCTTTTTTTTTTTTTATTATTCTGCGATATTTACCAAGTTGATAGGTTAAAGTTAATGCTTAATAATAAGCAGATTTGCAAAACCAATTGCCTTACGTTGTAATGTTTGTTTTCTGAGGTATTTTAGAAGGGCATGATTTAAAATTATTGTGATTTGGAAGACTTCATAGTTTATTGACTGTTTTATTTAATATACATTTACAAATCTTTATAGTGGTTCTCAAAGTTGATCATCAGGCCCCATTGCTCTGCTTGTTTCCCAGCTATCAAGACTCTACACAATGTTGATTGCCTGGTGTGTTCAGTCAATCGGAATTTGAAGACACCATTGTGGAGTAAAGAAAATGGAGTGAATTGGTATGTTTTGGCTTCTGATTCACTAAACAGACCTTGTCCAGGTAATAAACATTCTACATTTTCTTTCTTACTGAGGTCGTTTGTGGAGGGATTCTACTGAAGTACAGTTAAAGGGCTGCTCTTTGATTTATGTTGTATGACACGGAATTGCATTACTTGGAAAAATTTTTGCAATAAACTATTTAATCAGTTGGAATAAATGAAATAGCTATGTGTGATTTTAGAAAAGTTACTTTAGAAACTTGACACCATTTGCAGGATAGGATAGAGTAAAATATATGTAAAAAACTGAGTTAGAGTAATGTCATTTTTTACTAATTACTAATGTAATTTTTCAACTTGATATTTTAGGAAAATCTAAATTAATGTTAGGTTGCTTAAACTTAATTATGTGTTTGGAGGTCAAAGTAAATCATGCTGGTTTGTTAAAGCAGTTGTGTTAGCCAAACCTAAAATTTACTTGCTGGATTTACTTAATAATATGCAACGTTTGTAACTTAAAGAGTTGAGCCAACAAAACATTTTTAGAGTGAGGAAATAGAGATCTATTTTTATTAGTGCTGTCTAAATTAACGCGTCAACACGGATTAATCCATCATCATGATTAATCTGATTAAAATTTGTAACCCAATTAACCCATCTGGAGTGCAGAATGACTCAAAATCCCTGAAATGTTTCTCTCAATGCATTTCGGGCAGTTTGTCCAAGTAGATTCTGGGGTAGGATCTTACGTGATGTCCACGAACGCACCACTAACATCCACACCTTCCCAGTTAACAATTACTGGGCTTATAAGAAAGCTGCGATTCACTACCAGATGGCGGCATTTGGCAGTCTTGTCCATCCAAGGTGGCCGAGAGCATTAGGCAGCTAAGCGCTGTAGATCTCTCCAGGGAAGCTACTCAGTATAAGTATTGCCCTTTAGAGAGTGGTAAGTGGGACTCTTGCGTTTATCATAATGTGGCATGTAGTAGGGTGGACCTTGACGACTGTTTCCCTCTTTTGTTGCAGGATTGTGCTATACTGCTGCTGTCTTGTCTTATGCTGTTTTATTTGTTATGTGATGCTTTTCTAGAGAACAGTAACTTGGGGTGTATTTGTTTTATGTAGATCTCTTTTACTAATTTGTTTAACGTTTTATGCTTTGTTTTATTGCTTTAACGGAGGTGCGGCCGCTTGTTGAGGGGCTGGGTATGTGAGGTGGAGTCCCCTCCCTGATGCATTAGAGTTTAGAGTTTAGTGTAAATTACATGGGTGAGTAATTGGTGGCACCCTTGGGTACTCCTCCCTGTAGGTTGCCGCCTCAAGTGGCCGGTCTCCACTATTTTGTTTAGGGTTTTTTTGGTTTGTTTTTTTATCAAGCTATGATTGTTTTAGGGTAGCATCGTGGTAGGGAGTCTGGTCATTTTAATCATCGGTTGTTAATAAAGTGTGTTAATGAACTATTTTATCGTCTCAACCCTGCTACATTAGGTGCCTTTCTGATTTTATAATTCTATGTTTTTTAGTAGTTCTTCTTAATACTGTAAAAATATTATAAATGGAATAATACTGTAAAGAATGTTATTAATGCAATTATAATAATGCAGGTTATATGGCAGCAATAAAAGAATTTCTGGATCCCCACAAAAGTGATAAAAACAAAAGAAGAAGCCATGGGACTAATGCGTTATTTTTGTGCCTCTATTCTGAGCACACGTAGAAAAAAATTGAGCGCATATAAAAAAAATTTGTGTTGCAAAGTGTTGCATTTTAAGGAGAAATTTATTTTGAGCAAAGAAAAGCTAAATTTGAGTGAACAAAATTCATTGCTACGTACAAAAAAAACGTATTTCAGTGTTTGCTATTATCCACACACACACACAATAGCAGCCCCTCTCGCTCAGTTTGTGCATTTGCGCTCGCTCGCAATGTGTTGCTTGCACGCTCAACATTTCTGCCTGTGTGCGTTCAACTCTTTCTGTACACCGTTATATTTGTGCCACAAAACCAACCAATCACAGACTTGGATGCAAAAAAAAAAAATCTGATTGGCGGTTTTGGTCTCCAATCAGCTCGAAATGACAAAATGCAATATCCCAGAATGCATTTCGTCCAAAACTCAAACGAGGCAGTGGCAGAGGAACACAGAGGGGTGGAGTTTGAAATATTACTCTTTCTGGGTCACAAAATAAACTTTTAAGATATTTTCATGCGAGAGTGGTGCTGTGTAAACTTTAAATATCTGCTCGATTAGCAAGACATCACATATTTGCGAAAGTGCTCTAACGTTTTCGAAGATGCCATGTAACATTTCAATAGCTTTTAAAACACTGTCAATATTTTGGGGGGGGGGCTTTATTGTCTACATGTAGAGCCCTCAAAAAATTAGTCAACGGAATGTCTATCTGGATGCTACACTGTTTTCTTTGAGGTCTAAGGTCCACACCACAACCAAATACACACCATTCCGTTTAATGTATGGGAGAGAAGCAACATATCCTTGATTGTGCATGAATTAAATATAATCTTAATTAGAAAGTGTGCATATCGATACTGGCTGCAGCATCTTTTCTGCTTAGTTTCTAAATGCAAGACACATTTTACAGATAAGGTAAGTGACTAATTATTATTTCTTTATATTTGTATCTTTATGCAAAGTTATCAATGGCGAGCACACCTTTCAGTATAATGTGTTCACCTGTGCAAGTGTATCAAGAGTAAAAAGTGACTATAATAACAAGTGTTAATAATAAAAAATATGATAGGAGTCTATCTTTGTGGCAACATGAGTTCAAAGCTTTATAGTAGTATAATTAGTTTTAAAAATTTGTTATTATTGATAGTTTTTTCAGTTCATGTTTCACATGCTTTATTTGCCTTTGTGATTGTAATTGTTAATTAAAATTTGAAAATTTTAGCTGTCCTCCATCATTCTCCCAGAGGAGTCAAGTTACAGTGTATCTTCCACAAGAGACGCACAAGACAAAGTTTAAAAAAAAAAACTGTAGAGGAAAATATAGCAAAGTCACAAAAATTACAAAAGGAAGACGTACAAAACCCTTCTGTACAATGTTGGAGATGAACTTCTTCTCCCAAACATGGGGAAACGTGGAAGGAAGATAGAAAGACTAGATCCAGATTTTTCAGGTCCCTACACTATTCATAAAATCTCTGGCAAATGTGTTAGATTAAAAAACATCGAGGGAGCTACTTTAAAAAATCAGTACAGCATTGACCATATTAAGCCGTACAGAAGAAGCAACCCTGTAAATGTCAGTGACAGTGACAAATGCCCAACTCACAGTCAGCCAGTGAACAGCAGCACAAACCTGAAGATGCCCCCATGTCATCCTACTGTTAACCCTCAGTGCCAGCAAAGATATCTGACCCTCTATTATTCATTATGCACCAAAAATGGCTGACAAAAGTTGTGCCTCCCACCAAGAGTTAAATTCAGCACCAGGACCAGAAAAGCTTGAACTTCCCTCACCGAAACAAAGCATAGAAAATGAAGATGGCATAGTGAACATCTCTTTTTGACCAGTTGGTCATTTGTTGCCAGTTTGGCGTTCCAACTTGATTCACTGTTGCATGACTTTGTTTGCTGTTATTGTGTTGTCTTCACTTGACCTGTTGGTCAGTTTAGCTGTCTGGTTTACAGAGAGTGGGCATGTCTGATCATTTCCTTCCATCGTGGCTCAAGAGTTGGGAGTTCGCCTTGTAATTGGAAGGTTGCCAGTTTGAGCCCCGGCTTGGACAGTCTCGGTCGTTGTGTCCTTGGGCAAGACACTTAACCTGTTGCCTACTGGTGGTGGTCAGAGGGCCCGGTGGCGCCAGTGTCCAGCAGCCTCGCCTCTGTCAGTGCGCCCCAGGGTGGCTGTGGCTACAATGTAGCTGCCATCAGCAGTGGGTGGATGTGGCTGTGTCCCAATTCAGAGTCTGCACGCTTGAAGTACGCGCACTACGCGTACTACGTACGGTGCGTACTATAAGTACGAGAAGTGCAGAAGTGAGAGGCTTGTAAAATGGGACGGTATACGCTTTGTTGTGCTGTTCAGGTTGCCTAGCAACCATGATACTAACCGCGAGACACGTTACAGCATTGTTTGACAGAAATGAAGGAGAAAAATGTTTTGTTGGTCAATCATTTTTGTCATGA